>NC_053026.1:72100182-72279851 GCF_003073215.2 Triticum urartu | reverse complement strand
GATCCATATCAACTATACCATGTCCGATCATCGCGTGAGATGGAGTAGTTTTCAATGGTGTCACTATGTTGATCATATCTACTATATGATTCACGTTCGACCTTTTGGTCTCACTGCTTCGAGGCCATATCTGCATATGCTAGGCTTGTCAAGTTTAACCCGAGTATTCTGCACATGCAAAACTGCACTACTAGGGAAAAGCTTATACACAGACACTTACTAGTAGCGCAGGTTTATACACTACAAAAAAAATACACTTCCGTGATGATACGTGTTTGTCACAGTAGGTCGCGTTTTCTGTCATGCATGTACATCCATGACAAATTTATGACAGAAACAAGATAGTCAAACCTGTGCTGTCGTAGAAGTGTTCCATGACATTGCCAAAATTATCATCACGGAAGTGTCCACTTCCATGAAGATAAATCGCGCGTCACAGAAGTGCTTTCGTCAAGGGTGACCGATGCGTGACATCCACCGTAACGGAACGACGTTAAGCTATCGGGTCGGATTTTGGATCCGATAACCCATTAACAGCCACGACCAATGCCGATTTTCCACGTGTAAAATTCTCATTGGCTGATGGATCCACGCGTCAGCTCCGCGTTGGCACAGGTGTCACTCATCCAACGGTCGAGATGGGCCTATGATATGTTGACACGTGGACAGGCCCAAAAGTGGCCCACAAAGATTAAATGGGCCGGCCCAACCAAAGGCCCATAAGATTTAGCGGACCATAACAGGCCGGCCCAGCTAAAGGCCCACAAAATTTAGCGGACCATAATGGGCCGGCCTAGCTAAAGGCCCACATGATTTTGCAGACCATAATGGGCCGGCCCAGCTAAAGGCCCATAAGATTTTGCGGACCACAATGGGTCAGCCCAGCTAAAGGCCCACAAGATTCTGCCGACCATAATGGGCCGGCCCAGCTAAAGGCCCAACATTCTCTGTCAAATCGGCCCGTCAACGGCCTGTCCTAAACTTGTCATCAACGCGGCCCATGATCACTTCTGGCCCGTTAACAGTCCACTAGGTAATTGGGCCGAATTACGGCCCGGTGTATTTCTAGCCTGTTAAAGGTTCGGCTTCATTTGGGCCCATTTACAGGCCATCAAAACTTTCGGCCCATAAACGACCATGAAGGATTTGGGTCATATTCGGCCATGTCTGACATTCGGCCTGTTAGAGGCCCACTATAGCTTTGGGCCACTTTCGGCCTGTTGTCATTTTCGGCCTGTTAACGCCGGACGTAAACCATGGGCCATATGTGGCCCCACATCATATCGGGCCCATTAACGGCCCATATAAAAATGACGATAATCTAGCCCGACCGAAGTTCCGGCCTGTTAAAGGCCCGTGTATTAGGTCGGCGCATTTACGGCCCGTCCGAATTTCGGCCTGTTAAAGTCCAGTGGGTTATTTGGCATAATCAGGGCCCAATCTCACTTTTGGTCTATTAAAGGCCCATGTATTTTATGGGCTCGAGATATTTACACATGTAAACGGCCCATTTTTACTAAGGGCCCAAATTATGTTTAGGCCTGTTAAAGGCCCACTATGGGCACAGGCCTACTAGAAAAATATGAAAGCTTATGCTGATTTAGGCCCAGATATTTTTAGTGGGCTGCATGCCAATTTCGTCTCGTAATCGTTTTTAGCCCAATTGGAATGGGCCCGACGAATGTTGGCATGTTGGGCTCCTACGAAGGTTTCGGCCGAATACATTACTAAGATAAACGTACACTATACAAAAATAGTGTCGTAATTACTGCAGCCTGAGGCAGCATCATAAATGTTGTATCACAACAAAATAAATTCCAACCATACAACAAAAGGCATGTTGGCATAAAGTTTACAGTCCTTCCAGATAAAAGCACCATCAGATGTATAGAAGCACAGATCATTTGACCTGAGTGCAAATGTTTCAGGCTGTAGAATCTGATGGAGCAGCACGATCTCCACCTTTTTCCGCCATTGCTCTTGAACAACAAAGCGAATGTCTGATAGTTTGGTTTCAAAACCATTCATATCTTGACGACATTTCTCAACCACTATTCTTGTTTTCGAAACAACGTCCATTAGGGATTGGACTTGTGTCTGGAGCACAGATATATCACTCTGTCTAGCAAGAAGATTTTGTTCAGTAGGTGATTTGGATGAGGTTACCTTGACAACCAACCCAGAATTACGCACGAAGGTGCTTTTTGCACTGTTAGTGGAGAGATACTGACGCACTGCAGCAAGAGGTGACATTGTGCCTGTAGTAGCCTCGTCACCTTCAGGTGGTTGTGGCTGTTCAATCATTTGTTCCATAGCTTCCTAAAAGTTTGAACTTGTAGATTAGTGTACCAGATAAGTTACTAATGAGACAAAAACAAACAAAGTAGGTTAAACGTTTATACATAACTTATTTTGGTGAACTACTGTAATACATTAGCATGTATTGTGGTGCCAACTACATAATAAAATCACTTTTGAAACATATGTCCATGTAGCATGCCTACTGTATTGTCTATTTCCTCACATTCATTGACATCTAAGGATAAATAGACATGGTTTAAAGTAGGATGAACATAGTATGACATCATTCATATCATGGGCAAACAGATATAAAAAACAGGCTATTTTATCATTATGTGTGCACGTGAACATAACAACTAGATTACAGATCAAGACCAAAAGAATATCCTTCATCTCTTTTAAACCATGTAAGGTGAAATGATACGTTAAGACAACTGTGAATAAAAGTGAATAGAGTAACTGACATTGGCTGCAAACCAAGTAGTTAAATGAACACATCACAGTACCAATCAGTTCAAGGCAGGAGGAGTAAGGACTTACAATAGCGGCTTGAACTGGTGTGCTCATGCCCTTCATCTTGCTGGTGTGGCAATCCTTGAAGATTTGCACTGCATTCGGTTCAGGTTCTTTTTGGTCCACATGGGATTTTCTCTATATTTGTAACAAGTCAATATAGATACGATAATATGGCACAAAAAAAGAAGGAAGTAGCAGCTATTTACAAGAGCCTCGCAGTGTGCAATATAGCTATGAGATCCTGTGGTCTGTTGGAATTTCACTTTAGAACGGTTGGTTTTGTTCTTCAAACAGTTAGCCTAGAAGAAGATACACTTGTAAGGCGCATACATAAATATAAGGTCAATATGTGGTCTGATCAAATACATATAGCCTACCTGATACTTTGGATCAGACCAGTGTTTAACGAGGGTTGTCCAGTCTTCATCTATAATATATTCCACTGGAGATGTTTGGGCGATTTCATTGTTAGCCTTGCCTTCAAAGTGAGATTTTCTAAGGTGGTATCGATACTGTCGCAGAGCAGACTGAAAAACATGAGTGCATGCTTGTCTAGTTGCATCATCTTTCGGATCCAATTTGAACCTCATCTGTTGAAAAAAAGAATGTGAGTCTTAATAGGAGGAAGCTAGAAAGTATGGGACAGAGCAAGACAATATTACTAATTGCGATGAATAACATTACTTACGGATAAATGGTTAAGGAAGGTGTTAAACTGGGTATTGTCTTTCTCATTCCTGTACTGGATCCACGTCGGGAGGATACGTGCATGACACCTAACGGCAACGGCTGCCTCTGATACTAACTTGGCTGACTCTGTAGCATCACGTGGCCTTTTTAAACCTGCCTCAAAATGGATCTCCATTCTTCCTCCTTTAGATTTTGTTAATCTGTCAAGCATTATCCCTGATGTATGTTTCTGCTTGCGCCGTGGTGCTAGTTCAACAACGAATATGGAAAGTGTTAGTGTACATCAAACTGTGAGAGTACATATAAAGGAGCATGCAACTGCAACTTGACTCGGTCAGGTACCGTCTTGGTGTTGATGCTCGTGAGGTTCATCTAATCTTGCCAAGTCTTGTTGTGTCAATAGTGCTTCAGAAGTAGTGTTAGGTGTGAAGGCAGCTTGGGAACTGGCCAGTTCCGGAGCAAACGAACGAGTAACTGGTTGAGATGCTGGTATAGTTGAAGCAGATGCTGCAGCTGGTGGAGCAGGTGATATTGTGTTTGTAGATTTAGCCGGTGGACTTGGACCTTCTACTGCACTATAAGTACCAGCAGAATCTCGATGGCAGAACCTTTTCCGTTTCACCCGACGAGTAACAGCACTCCCTACTATATTATTTTCCTTGCTCTTTTATGACTTTGCCATGTCAAGCTGTACCCACAACACAAAAGAATAAAATCACTCTTCAGAACTCATTGATGCATGATACAGACAAGCAATACTTTGATGTAAGACAACCGTATGAGGATGGAATATGTAAGAAAAACAGGACGGCATGACATATTCACAGCTACGATGTGCAAACTAAGCAGAAGGATTTTCAAGAAAATAGAAGTATTGCAAGCTAGACACCATATGAAAGATGCAACCAATATTACTCTGCCAAGTTAAAAGTGTCTTGTCATAAGTGGCAATTCGAAAAATTAGAAGCAGTACAATGTAGAAATCAATGCAAGATGCAACCACTATCAAACTGCCATGTTAAAAGCGTCCAATCATGAGTGACTGATGCGAGATACACAATAGCAGTACTTTGATGTAAGAACATGGTATGATAGATAGATGCAGTGTATTCTAGACACAGAAAGCCACGTCATATGCACATGTATAACGTATAAACTCAGCAGGTACAATTTAATCAAAATAGAAGAAATACAGGCTAGACCATATATGCAACATGAACCAATTATCACACTGTCAACTTAGAGCAAGCACCTGCGAAGGTGGAGTACGGGAGATGAACTCATCATGTAGACTTGGGACTTCAACTTCATTAGCAGTAGCAGTGGCAAATCTAGAGAGTCTCTGTTTGCGTCGGTGCGGAGGACCACCAACATCCCCTAACTTACTCTTTTCCTTCCTATTTTCTGATATTGCCTTATGAAGTCAAAACCACAAGAAGATGAATAAAATTAGCTCTGCATAACTGGTTGATGCATGATACAGATGAACACTACTTTGATGTAAGGCAGGCGCAGGATAGGAGGATGGAATATATACAAAAAAGACAGCGTTTCATATTCACACGTACGATAGGAGGATGGAATATGTATGAAAAAACAGTAAGCGGAAGGCATTTCAACAAAATTAGAAGAAATGAAAGCTAGGCACCATATGAACATGCAACCAATATCACTCTATCAGGTAAAAGTGTCTCGTCGTAAGTGCCATTTCAAGAAATTAGAAGCAGTACAAGCTAGAAGACAATGCAAGATGCAACCTACATCACAGTCCCAAGTTAAATGTGTCTTATGGGTAAGTGATCGTTGCAGGTATAAGTTGTAAGCTACGCAGATGCAATTCAACATAATCATAAGCAATACAAACTAGACATCATACGGAAAACGCAACCACGTATAACAGTTCCAAGTAAGAGCAAGCACCTGTGATGGTGGAGTAGGGGAGATGTGCTCATCATGTACACGTATGTTCTAGAAATAGGACCACGTGTCATATTCACAGGCATTATGTGTAAAGTAAGCAGATGCAATTCAAGTTAGAAGCAATACAAGCTAGACATCATACGCAACATCCAACCACATATAATAGTGTCAGGTTAGAGCAAGCACCTGTGATGGTGGAGTAGGGGAGATGTGCTCATCATCTACACAGCTACGTTGACTGTCCAGCCTTGTGTTGTCTTGCGAATCTTGTTGGGAGGATGGCGGAGTAGAATCTGTAGAGACCCCCTGTTAGAGTTGCTCCGAAGGACCACCATCATCCACTGCCGGACTAATTTCCTTCAGCTGTAATGATTTTGCATTGTGAAGTCAAACCAATAAGAAAAAGGAATAAAATTCGCTCTTCAGAACTCATTCATGCATGATACTGACGAACACTACTCGGATGAAAGGCAAACACATGATGCGAGGATGGAATATGTATGAAAAACAGGATGGTGTGACATATTCACACCTATGATGTCGTAACTAAGCAGAAGGCATTTCAACAAATTAGAAGCACTGCAAGCTAGACACCATATGAAAGATGCAACCAATATCCCTCTACCAAGTTCAAACTGTATGGCATTTCAACAAATTAGAAGCAGTACATGCTAGAAATCATATGCAAGACACAACCAATATCACAGTGGCGACTTAAAGGTGCCTTATCATAAGATATAGTATGTACCAAAAACAGGAAAGCGTGTCATATTCACATGTATCATGTATAAGCTAAGCAGATGCAGTTTACACTAATTAGGAGCAATACGAGCTAGACACCATATGCAACATGCAACCAGATATCACACTGCCAAGTTAGAGCAAGCACTATCAGTACAAGGAGAATCGGTATAGATGCTCCGTTTACATTGCTGCAGAGGACCACCATCATCGCCTTCCTTACTCTTTTCCTTCCTCTTTCTTGATTTTGCCTTGTCAAGTCAAACCCACAAGAAAAAGGAATAAAATTTGCTCTTCAGAACTCATTGATGCATGATACTGACGAACACTACTTTCATGTAAGATGAACACTACATATCACACTGCCAAGTAAGAGCAAGCACCTGTGATGGTGGTGTGGGGGAATTGCGGTGATCAACTAGAGAGCTACGTTGACTATCTTCATTTAGCCTTGCTATTTATTGAGAATCATGTGGGGAGGATGACACTGCACTCTTTAAACGAGTATGGCGTCTCACAGAAACCCACCTGGGTGACTGTCTCATCATAAGTGATTGACGAGGGATACAAAAGAGCATTAGTTTGATGTACGAACATGGCTAATAGACATATGTAGTATGTATCAAAAACAGGAAGGCATGTCATTATCAAAGGTATAATGTGTAAAGTAAGCAGATGCAATTTAACCAAATTGGAAGCAATACAAGCTAGACACCATATGCAACATGCAACCACATTTGACAGCACGAAGTTAAAGCAAGCACCTGGGATGGTTGTGTGTGGCAATTGAGATCATCAACTGCAGAGCTAAGTTTACTGTCTCCAACTGCTGACACTGCACCCGTTAGAGCGCTGGAACGCTTAGTGCTTATCTTCGAATTACACTGGAGCGACTTCTGCCTTTTCTTTTCTGCATTCATCAACACTGCGTCAGAGTCTGAAATACCCATGCATAAAAAAACAATAGTGTGAGTATGGGTGAAGTGTGTGCACAATTAGTAAAGTGTAAAGGTAGCAGATAGCAGGTCAGTGAGAAATAAATGACGGGAGACATATGATAGCTCTACAACATGCATGGCACACTAAATTACTACAAGAATCTATGAAAATAACAGTCGACTGAAAGCAAATAGGTCAGTCCATTTTTCTGCACCGTCCGATGTACAAAGAACGGGCAGATCGCCTTCATCTACCTCCAGCGAGTCAGGGTTGACGATCTTCCTCGAAACGCCAGCGACCACCGGCCCAGTATTCCTCCCCTGCCTGCGCCCTCCCCTCGACCTCACCGCACCGCCGTGCTTGGCACCGCCCCCCCCCCCCCCCCCCCCCCCCCCCCCGGCCGTCCATTCAAGCCCCGCCGACCACCACATCGGGCGCAACCAGCTCCTGCGCCCCACACCCCTATGATAGACACTGATGCGCCGCTTCCCCGGGGAACAGGCAGACTAGGTGCTCCGCGCGCCTAAGCGGGTGCTGCTTCTTCTAATTGCGGTTCGACTGACCCTGAATTGAAATCCAGGCGGGCTACTGACCTCTAGCAAAGGTGAAATAGTAAAAGGGAGGAAACCTTGTGCATTTATTATCACAAAGAAGATGCGGTAAGAAGCGCTCAACTAGTTTCTTTTGTGGGATGAATACGGTGTGAGCGGAGACGTAAGATTTGCACGAATAAGGGAAGAGGAGTACCTCTTTCTACTGGCAGTGATGTGTCCTCCTTCTATTTTTCCGACGATCTTCTTGTTGTTCACCGGAAACTAGAAGTTGTGGAGGACGGTGCAGCCTTGGACGAACCCATGGCCAAGTTTTTGAGTGTGGTGTGGTGGCCATCTGTCGGCGGCGGGGAAGCAGATCCGAGGCAGCGAACGACAGCGTAGCGGGAACAGCTCCGGTGTGGTGGACGGTTGCGACAGTGGAGCCGCAGCAGTGAGGCGCAGAACGGCGTGGTCGGAGTGGTTCTGGTACGGCACACGTTGGCGTCGGTGTCATGGAGGCAGCTCTGCCTCGGCTTCAGCTCTGCCTCGGCTTCAGCTGCTAAGTCCTTGAGGGCGTTGCGGTTGCGGTTGCGTTGGACGACGACGTCGGGGTACCGGCTCCGGCGTGATGGAGGAGGGCGGCGGTGGATTGGCCGCTATGGGGTGGAGGACGGAGGAGGCTGGGGTTTCGCGGCTGGTGGAGAGGGCATTTTCGCACCCACGGAGTATGAATGGGGAAACGGAGGGAGGCGGGGAACTAAGGGGGAACAATGTTTCGGTTTGAGACGCACTTGTTTGAAATTTGGGGAAAGTTACAAACTTTCCCCCCATCTAAAATTTCGGACATATTGCTGCGGGTTGGGGTAGGACAGTCATGTCAGGTGTCCCAAATGTGGGCGGGATAGATTTCGGCCGAGCGCATGGGTAGGCGCCCACGGCGTATGAATGCTTCTCTAGCGTCTTGGTGAAGTTACAAACCTACCCCGGTTTAGACCTTTGGACATCGGGCCGATGGGCTACACGGGCCAGAGTCAGGACAGTAATTTCCTACCACCAAAACATTAGTCTCGCGCAGTTTTGGGTGACCAGGGGCCTATTTGGCGCTTCGTTCAATATTTGGGAGCAGAATCATTAGGCCTCCTTTGGGGCTCCTTTGATTCAAAGGAATTGCATAGGATTTTTGGAGGATTTAAACCCTTAGGAATTTTTCCTGTGATGCTCGTTTGATTAATAGGATTGGCATCCTTAGGAATTTTTCCATATGATCCATTTGTACTACATTTTGGAGGAAAATTTCCATCCACTCAAACCTCTTTGTAGAATTCCTTTGTTTTTCCTATGCTATCAAACATTCTTTCAAATCCTGTAGGATACTATGGGACATGTCACCCTATTCCTGCATTTTTCCTATTCCTTCATTTTGACAATCCTGTGAATCAAAGAGGCCCTTGGTTTGTAGGATTTTTGTAGGAATTCTATAGGATAGGATTTGCAAAGGAAAAATTCCTTTGAAGCCCTTTGGTTTGTAGGAATGGATTCCTATTCCTATGTAGGATATGAATCAATCCTTCACGTTTTGGAGGAAAAAACATTAGCCTAGACTCAATGGAAAAAATCCTATCCTATGCACCAAATGACATCTCTTTCTCTATAGGAATTGACATGCATGTCATCTCACTTCCTATGATTTTCCTATTCCTATAATATTCCTATCCTATGAACCAAAGAAGGCCTTAATGTTTTCAGTTCTCTTGAATTGAACTTTCAGGATTTGTCAAACTTCACAAATCTTTACTCTTGAAAATCCTAAAGCTACGATTATTTTGGAATGGAAGGGTACATTTGAATATACATTGTACATGAGTATATATTAAAAAATATGCAACTTACCTCAGTTCATGCATGGTTCAAGATATAATCTCCTTGGTTGCAAAAAAAGTTAGATATGCGTATGAATATATATAGCATGTTCAAACTCACAACAAAGATTGATGCCCCCTTTTACATTTGATTTACAAATGCCATTATCTCGGGTTCAAATAGATGAATGCACTTCCTATGAATTCGAATCTTCGAAACTCCCTTTATGTTGAATTCGACATGTATTCTATTTCGTAGCTAGCAATTTGGAATGTATCCATGCAAGTGACAAATGTATAAAGTGCTTCACACTAACAACATGGAGTGCACTAATTAATGTTTATATATGAATTGCAAAAGCATCCATTGCCTGTATTTCAAACCGCTCTCACTCTATGGATCGATAATATGAAATAAACACATGCACATGCTAGAATTCAATTGCAGTTGAAGAAAGAGCCACCTCCTGGTACTGTATATTAGTGATAGGGGTGTGTACAAAGTACACGTGAATACCAGGCATTGTGCGTGTGTGTATACTATCGACGAACTAGCCCCCAAGCTTGTATAACATACTAAGGGCCTAGGGTTACAAATCATATATAGTCGGCTTATCACCAGTGGGGATAGAGTCCTCCGCGACTCTGGTAGCTTCGTGTTGTACACCGAGTCCTCCACAGGGGTCTTCGTATAACACGTCTCGGTCCAACCTATATGTGGCGCAGGATGGAACCGGCCCATGAGTCTTCATGTTGACCCACCACAACTAGAAATGATGTGCCCACCACACCACACACGCAATCGGCCACTAAGAAAATAAGCATATACAATAGTACAACAGTATCTAGCTCACGATACGTCTCCATATTTTGTTGATGACACTAACGGACTTTGCATTTGATGCGTGCTCCGTATTTTGTTGATGACACTTATGGTCATTGTATTTGAAGCGAAAGCACGATATGGTCACTGGACTTCAGAATAAGCTCATCACGGTCACCACATACATTTTGTCATGCTAACCAACATGTGGTTGGATGGTTAGAGGACAGTGGTTTCTCGAGCCCACCAAACTTAAAGTCCCGGTGCTCGCATTTATCTTGTGTTAATTTTAGTATTTTTCGGCGACATACGTTCAGTGGGAGGAGATGTTCCACTTGACTATGAGGCACCTATGGTGACTTCGTAAAATCTCAAGATCATATATGCTGGTCCACTCTCTCGAAGGTGCTCATAGGGGTAGGGTTCGCGTGTGTGCGCTTATAGCGGTGAGTGCTTGCGCGTATATATGAGCCCTTGCGTCTGTACCGTGTTAAACAAATACATATCATGATTATACGGTCACTGGCTCACCCGTACAACTCCATATTTTGTTGATGACACAATCAATTGACCAGTCAAACGTTCCACACGGCGCAACTAGTGTTGCACCATCGGGGCGCGTAACCGTGGGGCCCACCTGTTAGCCCGTATATGAAAGAAAGAAATGGTAGTTTGAATCTGTACTGTGTTAATAAAATAGGAGTACATTTTAGGGTGATCATACGGTCAATGGCTCACCATACAGCTCCGTAATTTGTTGATAACACGATCAATTGACCAGTCAAACGGTCCACATTCAGCAGCGCACATTACCATAGAGCCCACCCGTCAGCGCGTATATGAAGGACAGAAATGGTAATAAATTAGTGGTCGGTGGGTATTCGAAGTCGTGAGACCTCTGGTTGGCAGTCACCGGCGGTTGGGGGCGTTCATTGGGCGGTGGGGTGGGGATCCCCGGAGAAAAAGCTCCGGCGGGGGGGGGGGGGGGGGGGGGGGGGGGGGGGGGGGGGGGGGGGGGGGGGGGGGGGGGGGGGGGGGGGCTAGAGGGATGGCCGGTGCGGCGGAGGATGGGCGGTGGGGTAGTGGTTTCGGGGAGGACAGGCCGGCCGCGGGCGGTGGGGGCTGGCGGTTCTGCCGGTGGTGGCTGGCGGCTCAGTGGGGGTGGAGTTCGATGATAAACTGGAGGCCCTTGATTTCATATCCAACGGCTGGAAAATCTAATGACCAGAGATGAAAAAGGCAGTCAACTGATGTGTAGCCTCACCCCACACTTACACATGCACGCACGCAAGACACGCATGCAAGACACGCACGCATGTAGGCGTGCAACACTGACACGTACACACGCACGCATGCTGGCGTGCAACACCGACACGTACACATGCACTCACGAACACACACACGTACGCACCCATGCATGCAACACTGAAACGTACCCTTGCACGCACGCAACACTCGCACGCCTGCATGCACACAGCACACGACGCAAGACACACGTTCAACCTATACGTGCATGCACCCTTTGTTAAGGACATGGATTGTTACGGGTATTAATCAATCTTATCTATGATAAGTAGGACATTGATGTTTGCAGAGGTATTTATGAATCACAACGTATCGAACGGGCTATCAACATAGTAGGCTTATCTACATGAAAAAGATGACATCACACTCAATGAACAATCATCGGTTTATGAAATGCCCGCTTCTGACCGCCCTGGCCCACCAAAGGTTCCTCTGTTGTGTGCTGCCTGCGTTGGGTCACTGACATGCATGCCATGCACCCAAAGAGCCCACATGTCAATGGAAGAACGGCGCGGTGTCCTAGGTTAGAGTTGAGGGCGCCACTCGCGGCATGCCCGGCTGAACACGCCTCTGTGCCGCATTCAAACGCCTTCATGAAACCTACCCGTGTGGAAGCCGAGAAACCCACTCTGGACACACGTCCGTTCATGACCGGGCCGTTCCCCTATCTCCTCCACCATTTTGTCCACTCTTACAATGGCTTAGGAAGAGTAGTTATTCTGCATCCAAGCCGGCTGGGTAGCCCGCCGGATACGAGCTATGCAGCTCGCAGATCCACCTCCCTCCCCTCGCCCGACGGAGCCAGTTGTCGCCCCAAGCCGGTGCGCGGTTCAGCAACTCGCCGCTCCAGGCCAGCTCAACGAGGAGCGGCGCATGGGCATCGTTGCTGCCGTCCACGCCGCCGCCTCGTACCGCGTCTCCCGTTTCTGTGGCCGAGACTCCCATGCCGGCGGCCGCGCCATGCAAGCAGCGACAGAAGCCGGGTGCGCGGAGAGCGACGAGTCGGTGGCCAGCGCCTCCGCGTCCACCGCCATCATCGAGGAGAAGTAGAACACGGGAGGCCGCCGCCGCTTGGGTCCCATGAAGGCCATCGCGGAGGCGACACCGGCGTACACAGCAGGTGTCTTGTCGGATCCTTTTTTTGCGAGGACCTTCGTTGACCCCACATGGGCTCCATGGAAGAGGGGAATGTTAGGATGAACTAGGGCCGGTGCCGGCCATGGCGAAGTAGTGGCCGGTGATGAACTCGAACCGGTGCCGGCCACCATCATCTTTGGCACCAGCCAATGATATCAGTTGGGCAGTGGGGAAGCGAGCCGTCCTTTGCGCTGAAGCATATACCTCCAGGGCTCCCAGCAGTCCGGTGATCGTGCTGCCGGACATGAGCAACACAAATCGATCGGCGGGCGACCATTTAGGCCAGGTATTATATACATGTGCTGTCCAGAACTAGCACCGCGTAGTTCATTTGAATGTAATGAAATCCATCATGTTTGTATGAAAATCCGGTATTTTATATGATTTCCGTCGTTGTTTATATGAACTATCAGTTTGTCTACGTGTTTGCGTGAATTTCGTCCGGTTGGTTGAGTTGCTGTCATAATGTGTGCGGCTACAGTTGGATGGCGTAATTTGAGGGTCGCCGGTCGGTCTGCGGGCGGCTCGGGCGGCGTTGTGGGACAAAAAACACAGCTCGTGCGAGCTCGTCTCCAACGTGCGCGCTGGAGGATGCATGATAGCATAAGCACCCGAGCCATTCCTCGTTCATCAGTGGCAAAGGCACCGGTGGACAAAAGGGTCGCCAATATTTTGGCTACCCCGGGCAAGATCCAAACAGCCCCTCCCAATAGATTCAAATCCCTCGTTCGCCGTGGAATTTTGCCATGTGTTGTTTTCATGGACTAGCAAGATGCCCGTGCATTGCACAGAACATCAAGATGCATTTTTTTACAAACTCCCGCATGCATGCAAGGGATAATTAATGTCCTCCTTTGCTAGTACCACGAGGCAAACACCATTAATATTGCATCGATCAGTGTTAGTGGCCTTGTATATCTGCAAATTGTAATTTTGATAGTGGCCCCTTGTATATAAAAATGGAGGGAGAAAGATGAGAGATAAGGTGAGGAGGAGTGGGGTGTGGTGGTGACTGGTGGTCGGACTGGGCGGAGGCATGAGGATGGATGGAGCATTATGTCTAGGTTTGTATCTCTCTCTCACACACACACGTAGGTGGGGGACGTGCACGAAGAGAAGAGGTGCACGCACGGCGCACGTACTCCCGTCTCTTTCCCAACCACACCCGTGCGGGTACACGGTGGAGCTCATTTCAGTACGAAAAAGGCAGCCCACGTGGTAATTTGGCACGTGTACTGGTTGTCCACTTGGTGGAGGGAGGATCATCTACCACGGGTGAACAAACAAATTGCGACTTGACGCATTATGGTAAATTAAAAAAAGAGGCAAACCATGTGGGGCCTACCTTAGAGGCAAGGCTCTATACACTGGAGTATTTTTGATGTGTCCCATCAACTCGTAGAACGAGGAGAAGCTTGCTTAGTACGCCATCTCCCCCGCCCACGGGCGCGGTGGCTCAGAGGATGAGGTGAAGCTTGCTTACTACGCCTTACGCCCGCTCCCTCGCCCACACGCGCGGTGGCTAATGTCTACTACACAACCTTCTTCTTGTAGACGTTGTTGGGCCTCCAAGTGCAGAGGTTTGTAGGACAGTAGCAAATTTCCCTCAAGTGGATGACCTAAGGTTTATCAATCCGTAGGAGGCGTAGGATGAAGATGGTCTCTCTCAAGCAACCCTGCAACCAAATAACAAAGAGTCTCTTGTGTCCCCAACATACCCAATACAATGGTAAATTGTATAGGTGCACTAGTTCGGCGAAGAGATGGTGATACAAGTGCAATATGGATAGTAGGTAAAGGTATTTGTAATCTGAAATTATAAAAACAGCAAGGTAACAAATGATAAAAGTGAGCGTAAACGGTATTGCAATGCATTGAAACAAGGCCTAGGGTTCATACTTTCGCTAGTGTAAGTTCCCTCAACAATAATATCATAATTGGATCACATAACTATCCCTCAACATGCAACAAAGAGTCACTCCAAAGTCACTAATAGCCGAGAACGCACGAAAAGATTATGGTAGGGTACGAAACCATCTCAAAGTTATTCTTTCCAATCAATCCGTTGGGCTATTCCTATAAGTGTCACAAACATCCCTAGAGTTCATACTAGAATAACACCTTAAGACACAAATCAACCAAAACCCTAATGTCACCTAGATACTCCAATATCACCTCAAGTATCCGTGGGCATGATTATACGATACGCATCACACAACCTCAATTCATCTATTCAACCAACACATAGGACCTCAAAGAGTGCCCCAAAGTTTCTACCGGAGAATCACGACGAAAACGTGTGCCAACCCCTATGCATAGGTTCATGAACCCGCTAGTTGGTCACCAAAACATACATCAAGTGGCACGTGATATCCCATTGTCACAACAGATATTCACGGCAAGACATACATTAAGTGTTCTCAAATCTTTAAAGACTCAATCCAATAAGATAACTTCAAAGGGGAAACTCAATTCATTACAAGAGAGAAGAGGGGGAGGAGAAACATAAGATCCAACTATAATAGCAAACCTCGCGATACATCAAGATCGTATCATCTCAAGAACACGAGAGAGAGAAATCAAACACATAGCTACTGGTACATACCCTCAGCCCCAAGGGAGAACTACTCCCTCCTCATCATGGAGAGCACCGGGATGATGAAGATGGCCACCGGAGAAGGATTGCCCCCTCCGGCAGGGTGCCGGAACGGGTCTAGATTGGTTTTGGTGGCTACGGAGGCTTCTGGCGGCGGAACTCCCGATCTATCTTTCGTTCTGGAAGTTTTAGGTCACGTAGGTATATATGGGTGCAGGAGGTACGTCAGGGGAGCCACGAGGATCCCACGAGACAGGGGGTGCGCCCTAGGGGGCGCGCCCCCCACCCTCGTGAGCACCTTGTTCCTTCCTTGACGTGGGGTCCAAGTCCATCAGGTGTGTTTCCTTCCAAAAATAACTTCTCTAGTAGATTTCGTTCCGTTTCGACTCCGTCTGATATTCCTTTTCTTCAAAACACTGAAATAGACATAAAACAGCAAATCTGGGCTGGGCCTCCGGTTAATAGGTTAGTCCCAAAAATAATATAAAAGTGGATAATAAAGCCCAATATTGCCCAAACCAGTAGATAATATAGCATGGAGCAACCAAAAATTATAGATACGTTGGAGACGTATCAAGCATCCCCAAGCTTAATTCCTGCTCGTCCTCGAGTAGGTAAATGATAAAAAAGATAATTTTTGATGTGGAATGCTAGTTGGCATAATTTCAATGTAATTCTTCTTAATTCTAATATGGATATTCAGATCCATAAGATTCAAGACAAAAGTTCATATTGACATAAAAATAATAATACTTCAAGCATACTAACTAAGCAATTATGTCTTCTCAAAATAACATGGCCAAAGAAAGCTATCCCTACAAAATCATATAGTCTACCTATGCTCCATCTTCACCACACAAAATATTTAAATCATGCACAACCCCGATGACAAGCCAAGCAATTGTTTCGTACTTTTGATGTTCTCAAACTTTTTCATTCTTAACGCAATACATGAGCGTGAGCCATGGATATAGCACTATATGTGGAATAGAATGGTGGTTGTGGAGAAGACAAAAAAGGAGAAGATAGTCTCACATCGACTAGGCGTATCAACGGGCTATGGAGATGCCCATCAATAGATATCAATGTGAGTGAGTAGGGATTGCCATGCAATGGATGCACTAGAGCTATAAATGTATGAAAGCTCAACAAAAGAAACTAGTGGGTGTGCATCCAACTTGCTTGCTCACGAAGACCTAGGGCATTTTGAGGAAGCCCATCATTGGAATATACAAGCCAAGTTCTATAATGAAACATTCCCACTAGTATATCAAAATTAACAACATAGGAGACTCTTTATCATGAAGATCATGGTGCTACTTTGAAGCACAAGTGTGGTAAAAGGATAGTAGCATTGTCCCTTCTCTTTTTTTCTCTCATTTTTTATTTTTTTTATTTGGGCCTTTTCTCTTTTTTATGGCCTCTTTTCTTTCTTTTTTTTATTTGGGCTTCTTTGGCCTCTTTTATTTATTTTTCGTCCGGAGTCTCATCCCGACTTGTGGGGGAATCATAGTCTCCATCATCCTTTCCCCACTAGGACAATGCTCTAATAATGATGATCATCACACTTTTATTTACTTACAACTCAGGAATTACAACTCGATACTTAGAACAAGATATGACTCTATATGAATGCCTCCGGCGGTGTACCGAGATGTGCAATGACTCATGAGTGACATGTATGAAAGAATTATGAACGGTGGCTTTGCCACAAATACTATGTCAACTACATGATCATGCTAAGAAATATGACAATAATGAATGTGTCATGATGAACGGAATGATGGAAAGTTGCATGGCAATATATCTCGGAATGGCTATGGAAATGCCATAATAGGTAGGTATGGTGGCTGTTTTGAGGAAGGTATATGGTGGGTTTATGGTACCGGCGAAAGTTGTGCGGTACTAGAGAGGCTAGCAAAGGTGGAAGGGTGAGAGTGCGTATAATCCATGGACTCAACATTAGTCATAAAGAACTCACATACTTATTGCAAAAATCTATTAGTCATCGAAACAAAGTACTACGCGCATGCTCCTAGGGGGATAGATTGGTAGGAAAAGACCATCGCTCGTCCCCGACTGCCACTCATAAGGAAGACAATCAATAAATAAATCATGCTCCGACTTCATTACATAATGGTTCACCATACGTGCATGCTACGGGAATCACAAACTTCAACACAAGTATTTCTCAAATTCACAACTACTCAACTAGCATGACTCTAATATCACCATCTCCATATCTCAAAAGAATTATCAAGTACCAACTTCTCATAGTATTCAACACATTCATAAGAGAATTTTATTATTCGTGAATACCTAGCATATTAGGATTTTAAGCAAATTACCATGCTATTTAAGACTCTCAAAATAATCTAAGTGAAGCATGAGAGTTCATCTATTTCTACAAAATAAAACTACCACCATGCTCTAAAATATATAAGTGAAGCACTAGAGCAAATGACAAACTACTCCGAAAGATATAAGTGAAGATCAATGAGTAGTCGAATAATTATGCAACTATGTGAAGACTCTCTAACATTTAATAATTTCAGATCTTGGTATTCTATTCAAATAGCAAGCAAAGCAAAATAAAATTACATCTAAGAATAGCAAACATCATGTGAAGAAGCAAAAACTTAGGATCAACCGATACTAACCGATAGTTGTTGAAGAAGAAAGGTGGGATGCCAACCGGGGCATCCCCTAGCTTAGATGCTTGAGACTTATTGAAATATTATCTTGGGGTGCCTTGGGCATCCCCAAGCTTGAGCTTTTGTGTCTCCTTAATTCCTCTCATATCATGGTCTCCCTAAATCTCAAAAGCTTCATCCACACAAAACTCAACAAGGACTCGTGAGATAAGTTAGTATATACCATTGCCAAAACCTTGTCATACTCTACTATAGCAAATCACTAAAATTATTATTCAACATTTAATAATAAATGCCTCTGCATATTTAATAGTCCTATCCTCAAATAGAATCATTAAAGAAGCAAACATATGCAGACAATGCAAACATAACAGCAATCTGCCTAAACAGGATAGTCTGTAAAGAATGCTGCAACATCCATACTTCCCTAGCTCAAAAAATTATGAAATAAAATTCCCACTGTAGTAAATTTATCAGAGCTTAATATGCAAAATATTTCAATATTTTATCACATTCTGACTTTTCTAGGGAATTATTGCAACAGCGGTAAACTTTCTGTTTTCAAACATCAACATGTATACTTGTAACATAGGCATAGTAAAGGCTATCAATGCCAATTTTATTGAAATAAAAGATGCAAAACATTGTTCTAAATAACATAAAGCAAATTCTAACAAAATAAATTGATGCTCCAAGCAAAACACATATCATGTGGCGAATAAAAATATAGCTCCAAGTAAAGTTACCGATGAACGAAGACGAAAGAGGGGATGCCTTCCGGGGCATCCCCAAGCTTAGGCTCTTGGCTATCCTTTAATATTAACTTGGGGTGCCTTGGGCATCCCCAATCTTGGGCTCTTGCCACTCCTTATTCTATAGTCCATCGAATCCTTACCCAAAACTTGAAAACTTCACAACACAAAACTTAACAGAAAACTCGTAAGCTCCGTTAGTATAAGAAAATAAATCACCACTTCAAGTTACTGTAATGAACTCATTATTTATGTATATTGGTGTTAAACATACTGTATTCCAACTTATCTATGGTTTATAAACTCTTTTACTAGCCATAGATTCATCAAAATAAGCAAACAACACACGAAAAACAGAATCTGTCAAAAACAGAACAGTCTGTAGTAATCTGAATCAAACGTATACTTCTGGAACTCATAAAATTCTCAAATAAATTTCTGGACCTGAGGAATTTGTCTATTAATCATATTCAAAAATAATTAACTAAATATCACTCTCCAAATAAAAATGCAAGCAATTCTCGTGAGCGCTAAAGTTTCTGTTTTTTTACAGCATGATCAACAAGACTCTCCCCAAGTCTTCCCAAAGGTTCTACTTGGCACAAACACTAATTAAAATCATAAAACCACATACAAACAGAGGATAGATGAATTATTTATTAATAAACAGGAGAAAAAAGCAAGGAACAAAAATAAAATTGGGTTGCCACCCAACAAGCGCTATCGTTTAACGCCCCTAGCTAGGCACGATGATTTCAATGATGCTCACATGAAGGATAAGAATTGAAACATAAAGAGAGCATCATGAAGAATATAACTAGCACATTTAAGTCTAACCCACTTCCTATGCATAGGGATTTCGTGAGCAAACAACTTATGGGAACAAGAATCAACTTGCATAGGAAGGTAAAACAAGCATAACTTCAAAATTTTAAGCATATAGAGAGGAAACTTGATATTATTGCAATTCCTACAAGCATATGTTCCTCCCTCATAATAATTTTCAGTAGCATAATGAATGAATTCAACAATATAACCAGCACCTAAAGCATTATTTTCATTATCTACAAGCATAGAAAATTTACTACTCTCCACACAAGCAAAATTCTTCTCATGAATAATAGTGGGAGCAAACTCAACAAAATAACTATCATGTGATTGAAAATTAAGATCAAGGTGAAAAGTTTCATGCTTATCATTATTCTTTAAAGCATACGTGTCATCAGAATAATCATCATAGATAGGAGGCATGCTTTCATCATAATAAATTTGCTCATCAAAACTTGGGGGACAAAGAATATCATCTTCATCAAACATAGCTTCCCCAAGCTTGTGGCTTTGCATATCATTAGCATCATGGATATTCAAGGAATTCATACTAACAACATTGCAATCATGCTCATCATTCAAATATTTAGTACCAAACATTTGATAGATTTCTTCTTCTAGCACTTGAGCACAATTATCCTTTCCATCATACTCACGAAAGATATTAAAAAGGTGAAGCGTATGAGACAAACTCAATTCCATTTTTTATAGTTTTCTTTTATAAATGAAACTAGTGATAAAAAAAGAAACTAAAAGACTCGATTGCAAGATCTAAAGATATACCTTCAAGCACTCACCTCCCCGGCAACGGCGCTAGAAAAGAGCTTGATGTCTACTACACAACCTTCTTCTTGTAGACGTTGTTGGGCCTCCAAGTGCAAAGGTTTGTAGGACAGTAGAAAATTTCCCTCAAGTGGATGACCTAAGGTTTATTCTCTCTCAAGAAACCATGCAACCAAATAACAAAGAGTCTCTTGTGTCCCCAACACACCCAATACAATGGTAAATTGTATAGGTGCACTAGTTCGGCGAAGAGATGGTGATACAAGTGCAATATGGATAGTAGGTAAAGGTATTTGTAATCTGAAATTATAAAAACAGCAAGGTAACAAATGATAAAAGTGAGCGTAAACGGTATTGCAATGCGTTGAAACAAGGCCTAGGGTTCATACTTTCGCTAGTGTAAGTTCCCTCAACAATAATATCATAATTGGATCACATAACTATCCCTCAACATGCAACAAAGAGTCACTCCAAAGTCACTAATAGCGGAGAAGGAACGAAAAGATTATGGTAGGGTACGAAACCACCTCAAAGTTATTATTTCCAATCAATCTGTTGGGCTATTCCTATAAGTGTCACAAACAGCCCTAGAGTTCATACTAGAATAACACCTTAAGACACAAATCAACCAAAACCCTAATGTCACCTAGATACTCCAATGTCACCTCAAGTATCTGTGGGCATGATTATACGATAAGCATCACACAATCTCAATTCATCTATTCAACCAACACATAGGACCTCAAAGAGTGCCCCAAAGTTTCTACCAGAGAATCATGACGAAAACGTGTGCCAACCCCTATGCATAGGTTCATGAACCCGCAAGTTGATCACCAAAACATACATCAAGTGGCACGTGATATCCCATTGTCACCACAGATATTCACGGCAAGACATACATCAAGTGTTCTCAAATCTTTAAAGACTCAATCCGATAAGATAACTTCAAAGGGGAAACTCAATTCATTACAAGAGAGAAGAGGGGGAGGAGAAACATAAGATCCAACTATAATAGCAAACCTCGCGATACATCAAGATCGTATCATCTCAAGAACACGAGAGAGAGAGAGAGAGAGAGAGATCAAACACATAGCTACTGGTACATACCCTCAGCCCCAAGGGAGAACTACTCCCTCCTCATCATGGAGAGCACCGGGATGATGAAGATGGCCACCGGAGAAGGATTGCCCCCTCCGGCAGGGTGCCGGAATGGGTCTAGATTGGTTTTTGGTGGCTATGGAGGCTTCTGGCGGTGGAACTCCCGATCTATCTTTCGTTCTGGAAGTTTTAGGTCACGTAGGTATATATGGGTGCAGGAGGTACGTCAGGGGAGCCACGAGGTTCCCACGCTCGTGAGCACCTCCTTCCTTCCTTGACGTGGGGTCCAAGTCCATCAGGTGTGTTTCCTTCCAAAAATAACTTCTCAAGTTGATTTCGTTCCGTTTCGACTCCGTCTGATATTCCTTTTCTTCAAAACACTGAAATAGGCATAAAACAACAAATCTGGGCTGGGCCTCCGGTTAATAGGTTAGTCCCAAAATAATATAGAAGTGGATAATAAATCCCAATATTGCCCAAAACAGTAGATAATATAGCATGGAGCGATAAAAAATTATAGATACGTTGGAGACGTATTAGTGGCTCGTAGCACGAGGAGAAAATTTTACTACTCCCTCCATTTACTCCTCGTCCCTACTACGTACTTTGGTTAGTACTCCCTCCATTTACTCATACAAGGCCACTATAAAAAAATACATTTTGCATCTATACAAGGCCACAAATAATAATCGAGACAAAAGTTACTACTCCCTCCTTTCCAGATTATGGCTCAATTTCAAAATCTCTTCAACCAAGGTAGACAGTGAGTGGTCGAATTAATTTTGTATTTCGCACAAGTAATTAGTACGCTCATTTTTCCCAAGAAGTTATGTTTACTGAGGCATTAAGTAGAACGAATGCATGAATGACCACTAAATTTCCATGAACTTGTACATGCATTGGCTAGTTTCCTCTTGACACGGCTTGCGTCGGGTGATCTAACGCACCTCGAAATCCAACATGTAATGGTACTACTACTAGTATAGTAGAATTGAGACTTATCAAACGGAAAAACGAATGTTTTTTAGATGAGCCCTATAAACCCTAGTGGGTACGTACTCCGTAAAAACAGATTTTTCCAAAACTAAGTCGCTCCCTTTCATGAATTCTGTAGTATACTCCTCCGTCGACGCTCCCTTTCATGAATTTTGTACTTCCTGTCGCCGACATGTGGGACATATAGCAACTGGGTCGACGTGTCAAGCACCAAATAACAGTGCAGAACAGCAGGGGGGACGCACCCCACTCGTACCGGCCCAGTAGTAGTAATGAGCAATGAGACGTCAAATAACAATGCCACACTTTCCCAGACGGACAAAGACACCATTATTTCACACTTCGGTTCGCCATCATCTCAAACCACATACTAGTATTGCTTCTTCCTCAAGAGGGACACGCGCATCGCCTTGGTACATCATGACACGTGGGACCGCATGACAGGCCATGCTCCCCCGCCGATCGCTCGGTAAAATCACCTCATTTTTACTATACTTCCTCCGTATCGGTTTACTACATGGCATGCACGTCGTTCTAGGTTGAGAATTTAACTGGCTATATATGTGATGAACAGTACTCTAACCTTTTAAAAATGTATACTTTTGTATAGTAGTACTATCGATGGATTGCGCCATGGAGCAAAAATTGAAATTAAAAAAGGTGGTACATATAGAGAGCGCTCGTCGCCAAATTATGCATATAGTACTATTAAAAAGGCTAGTCACAATAATGGTGTCCAGCACAACCCACCCCTCAAATAAAACTAAGAGGGTGCTTGGATACGTTTTAGTCCCATGACTAAAAGTAGTGGGACTAAAACATGCTAGCCTCACCCATGCTTGGATCCAAATACTAAAAAGGCTAAAATCAAGTTAATGAGAATTTATTATCCTCCAAACCCTCCAATCCAGAACTCGCCTGTGTTAAAGGAGAGGAGCTAAATGAGTAGAGAGAGGACTAATCCACATTTTAGTAGGGGTACCCGTGACTAAAAAAATTTAGTCTCAAGACTAGTTTTAGCCACTCTTTAGTCAGGGGTGCTTGGAACTTTAGCCTCTTAAAGAGACTATTTTTAGTCAGACTAAAATAAGTCCCTTGGATCCAAGCACCCTCTAAGCATCCTGGAATTCTTTGACAAAACTAAGCACCCTGAAATTCTTTGACCACTAAACTGCTGGCTATATGATGTTGGCCATATATATTGTACGTATATAATGTGAAGAAACGAGTGGTAGTACTATACCAACTAAAAGATGAAATGTAAGAAATACTAGTATGTACGTACTGAAGAGTTAAAGTAACGAGAAGAAACATAACATAGTTCTGCTGGGGGCTCAGCACAACACACCCCTCAAATTAAATTAAGCACACCTGAAATTAAACTTTGCAACTATTCCGGTAGACACTGCATTAGAACCACCATGAGCAACGACACTGCCACCTTACTCGGAGTCCTCGTCCACGTCCTCGACTTCGTCCTTGTCCCTCTTCCTCTTGGCCGATACTTCTTTGCTTGAACCACACACTTGGTTATTGCTCTTCATCTAACCCTTGTAGATATTGAAGCAAAGGTAGCCATCCATTGCAGCGTAGTGGATGTGGTCTATATCTAGTACATTCCGCTACCATGCATGATGATGAAATGTGTGATGAGGTTTCTCCAGTTTACCGTACGAAGGATGAACCATGGCTCCTGCCAGGGTCAGCATTGAAGGCTCACGAGAGGACACCAGCCGATTCTTCTGGAGGTCAAAGTTGTTGCCTACAACGAGGCCTATCCGATGCAGGACTTCTTTGTCATTACCAAAGTCTATAGTAACGAATTTCACTGTTTTGTCCTTGAGGAAGTTCTTAAAATCCTGGCACTCAACGTCGGCATGGCATATGTGGTAGACCAAGCAAACGTTATATACGCAAACCTGGATCACGGCAGGCTTCTTCGTCTCTTCATCCTTTAGATTCTTCTCTCGTCCCAGGACTGTGGTGTACTCAACATCTAGCCCAGCGACCCACTCATCATCTGGGCTTTCGAACATGCGGCTGAAGCGAGAAAGGCATCCTTTCACCGTCGCGGAAGAACGGGTGTAGATGATGTCGAACTCATCGCCGGTGATGGTTCTAACCTTGTACTCACCGCCGATAGTGGAGATTTGGGACGCCATGGATTTGGGAGGAGGGTTAGGATTAGTGCAACTGTCATGATGTGAATGGACGGGACGACTAGGAGTGAACCGTCGTAGTATTGAAGGATGTGCGGGGACGAGTAGGAGCGAACTGCCAGCGTGCGAACGGCAGGGTAGTGGCTTTCCATTCTCCCATGATACGGGCTTCCGAGAGCCCTTGGATCTGAGATCGAACGGTTGCATGGCGTGATTCTAGACCTATGGGTGAATATCCTATCCTGGAGGGTTATTCTGCAAATTTTCAGCAACTTAGCATGCGACCGTTTGATCTCAGATCCAAGGGCTGCCAGCAGCCCGTATCATGGTCGCGCCTACCACGACCGTCGCGTCGCTCACGCGGTCGCGCCCTTGGATATTTAACATGGTGTGTTAGGCTATCTGATGTTGGCATGTCATACATAGTCATCACTTAGTCACTCATACTACAACAAGGTTGGCTATAAGTGTATTTTTTTACTCCTCTCTATCTCTTTCTTCGTACTCAAGGAAGAAACGGTGCTAAGCGCGTGTATTTATTGCATTTGCCAAGGAGTGACCTCTTCCAATGAAATGGTGTTGCTAAGTTTGCTTCATTTAATTAGCTATAGACTCAAAATTGTCTTTTCACCTAGGTACACGTGCTTAGCACCGTTTCTTCCTTGGGTCACCAAACTAGTCTCTCTCTCTTCTTGATTAACTTGCCACATCAGACTTTATGCCTATGTGGCAAGCTTAAGCACCTGTAGGAACAAGTAAAAGTAAGTACAATAGTGCGGTTTACATGGCATTTTTGCATATGTGGAGGAAAGAGAGGCAAGGAAAAAGTGGAGAAGTGGGCTCTCATGCAAGAGCCAGCCTCTACTACATGGTGAAGCATTGGGAGAGGCACCTATATGGAGGTGGTCAGGAATCTGGGAGACTCACGCCGGTCGTAGCGCCGCAGTTAAAATGATGATGGCAAGTCAAATCACGGGGCCCCACCTGTCTAGCAGTAACTCGCTGTCAAATCACACAGCCCTACGTTTGCAGTAGCCTACTCCCTCGTCTTCTCGCGTCTCTGTTGAACCGACTAGGCGGAACTGCCCCACCGCCTATCGCGCAGGAAAAGCCCCACCCTCGACTTTTAAATACAACTACATCCGCTTAAGAATCCAATGATATACTTTTTGTGACATAGTTAACTCATATTTAGTTAGTCAAATGGATGACCTAGAACTACGTGCAGGCCCTATAAACCGAGACGCCTAAAAATAAAAAAAAACGAGACGGAGAGGGTAGTTCAGCACGTATCTTTTTAGATCAGTATAGTCGGGATTCACCAAGGAGCAAAACCAAGTGGTAGGCTGCTCCTGTCGTGTTGGCATAGCAACTCAAGCAGGGTCAGTCCGCACACGAAATGGCGACACACTTAGCAGGACACCTTTGGCCGACATGTGGCTCATCCACCGTCTTGTTCCATGTGCGATGCACCAAATTACAGTTTGGAGCAGCGGATGGAATTGGAGGCACCCCGGTCGTAGCGCCGCAATAGTAGAAAATGAGCGACGAGGGGTCAAATCACAAAGCCCCACCTTTCCCGAATTAAGCTGGATGTACGAAGCAACCATCATTTCACTCTAGGGCGCAAGAGCATAAAGAAAAGAGAAAAAAATGATGTGTGTGGCAGCTACCTAGGGCACCCTAGGGTAGGGGTCTCCACTACAGATCCTTTTTTTAAAGCGCCTCCACTACAAATCGGCTTCTCCCTCGTCCTCTTGAAGAAAACCGATGGTGACTGCGGCGGTAGGGTTTGTAGGAGTACTACGGCGTGCGGGGCCACATCGTAGTAAACGGGTTCGAGCCGACGCCTTAAATATGTGTGGGCCGCTTGGTTTTACAGGAACGAGGCAGCATTTTGGGTTCGGGGACCAGTGGAGATATAGTACGGACAAAAAATTGTGGACGTAGGTTCGACCGAAAGGCAATGATGCATGGGCCCTGCATTTTGATATACCCGGGGCCGCGTGAAATTTGCTACTCTACACAAAACTAGTAAGGTACACATGTATTGAACGCATGAGATTTCTAAACCAAATTATGAATAAATACACACTATAGGATGTAAAGCTTTGAGTCATATATGCATGATGTAGATGTTCGTTTAGTTATTATAGTTCATCTCATTCAAAATCAATAAGTTTTATAAAAATGTTAAGATTCAAAATCAATAAGTTTTATAAAGGGAAAGAGATGACATGGAGCATCTCAATTCCTATGAGTAGGGATTGGAAAAGAGATGTCATTTGGTTCACATCATAGGAACTTTTCTATTGAATATAGAGATGACATGTTTCTTAATTCCTATGAGGAGGGATTAGAAAAGAGATGTAATTTGGTTCATATCATATGAACTTTTCTATTGAATATACGCTAATGTTTATTTTCCTTTGAAATTAAGGGAGTATAGGAATCCATTCATATGAACCAAGTGGCTCTAAAGCTATACAAATGATATCATGTTTATTTCCTTTGAAATGTGGAGTATATGAATCTATTCCTATGAACCAATTGGCTCTAAAGGAAAAAATCCTATAAAAATCATATCATATAGAGTTCCTATGATATTCCTCGACACTAAAGGATGCTTGAAGTTTCTGCGGGTGATACGATGGT
The DNA here is from genome assembly GCF_003073215.2 of Triticum urartu. Taxonomy (NCBI): domain Eukaryota; kingdom Viridiplantae; phylum Streptophyta; class Magnoliopsida; order Poales; family Poaceae; genus Triticum; species Triticum urartu. The sequence continues at coordinate 72,252,566 of NC_053026.1, read as the reverse complement.
CTTTCTTTGTAGAGTCCTCACCCAACTTTATAGTTACCTCTCGAAGATGAATGAAATAATATATACATGGTATTCTACATGTGCAATTTGGTACACAAAAACTCGGTAAAAGTTTGCGAGGTTCGAATTTTCAATAAAGCTATATGCACTGCATTTCGGAACGGAGGGAGCATACGGCAGTTGCTAACACTCACATGGAAGAATTGTGTGTAGGAGGAGTGGCTGTTCTGTTAAATGACATGGCAAAACTGACACTGTCGGATGCCGATCTAACGGTCCTTATGGCGTTCATCAGGAAAAGGCTTGTGGCGAACGTTTGTCGGATAATGATTTACGGACACATGCATTGCATTGATACGTGCCCCCCTCTCTCTCTCACGCACACGCACCCTCACGAGTCACGACTCTCCCGAGTCCTCTCGCAGACTTGCACATCGCACCCACCGTCTATCTGCAGGTAGACGTCACGCACATATGTGCTCTTCACACCCTACCCTCAGAACTTCTAAAAAACAAAAGACGGCGCGCACATTTTATTTTAGCTCACACGTCACACACTTGTACTATTACTCTTGCGGCGTACGTTCTTTGGGCATAGTATATTGTACTCTCACGAAGAGAAGCGGTGCACGCACGCACTAGTTCTCTCACACCCACTCGCGGGTACACGTAGGAGTGCATTTTTTTGAAGCTGCTACAACAAAATCACTCCACTATATATAAAAGTAGGAGCCTTAGCGCTTGCTTTACTAGGGTTCCTCTCGTTCACTCTCTCATGCTCTCCAGATCTAAGCAACACATAGGTGGCAACACTCTCTCTCAGCTCACGGCTGCTCACAAATCCGGCCAGACAACCTCGACCGGGGCAGGGGTGTAGGTGCATCGTTCACGCTGTCGTCGGCGGCGAGGGAGGAGACCAACGGCTGCCCGCGCGTCCCGATCGGCGGCCGTGCCGTTCTCTCCGAGAGAGCGCCGGCTTGGGAGGGCCTCCGACCCATTCTTCCTCCCTGCGGTATTGTGGCCAAGATGTGGCCTCCCGACGCTGTCTTTGCGACATGCCGACGACCCTCAGGTATATATTCCTTCGAAACCTACCTTGCTCTACTGCCCTAGCTCCCTTCGTGTGGATCCTTTTCTACTTTCGTCTGCTGTTCCAAAGCCACCTAGACTTTTACTAAGGCACGTGCTTTGCACGTATGTTTTGTATGATAGATACTCATATACCTTCTTTTTAGAGAGAGAAATGGGTACTCGTATCTTGAGTAGATATCATAGTGTGTTTGTTTGCATGATCTAAGGACTATTCTCAAATAAGAAGCAAATCACTTGCACAAATCAAACTGAGTTCCAAGTAAGAATTTGATTACAAGATAAAAGTTGTAGTTTTATTATATGTTGTTTCCTGGGTTCCACTAATGTATAGTTCTAGAGTTGTTTGACGGTTTACATGCATGTTTATTGACTATTTTGTGCAACTAAATAAGTCATTTAGGTCTGACAGACACTCATGTCCTGTATTAGCTTGAGGTATAGCTTATGTATGACTGAAATAAAATATTTCTCGATGAAGCAGAATAAAACTTTAGCTAGCATCAGCCATGCAATGTTGTGTTATGTGAACAGTGTAAACTTTGCAGTATAGCAGCATCTAAAAAATCCATTTTCACAGTAATCTAAAAAAATAAGTTAGTAGTAGAGTGTTCATTTCCCAGGTGACAACGGGGAACCAAAATGTGCTAGCTATTTGCCAACTTGTCGTACTTGCATGTGAGGAGGTGGCAGTAGTTTCTAGACATTTCTCAACTTCAGTAGGTGCAATCCAGATTCAATGGGGACTTCTTTATTTGTTTACTTGGATAGCAGAGTCGGCCATGTGCACAAGGAGCAGGAGCGAATCCGGTAGCTCTTAGCCATCAGATCATGTCATCCTTTGTTTGATGGACGGTAGTGATATGCATGAGAGGGGAAATGAACGGTGGATTTTGAGCCAATGCTTGTTTGGGCGGGAGAACCGAAGATGGAGTGGTAAATCCAATTTCAAAACTGCTGCATTATAGTAGTAAGTAGATTAGGAGTAAAGCTATTTCATATAGTCGACTCAAAGCATTGGTTCAAATAGGGAAGAAAGTGGGAAAGCTATAGCATGAATCTAGGACTTGGTTCTAAGAGGAAACGGCGGAAAGTAGTAATATATGTCATTGTTTAAATAACTGTATATCTTATTTGCGCAAACAGGGATGTATGTCTCCATATTGTTTCGGGATGTCTGTCTCTGTATCGTTTCTACTCCGCGCAATCAAAAGAACACACCTCAGTAGTACAACTGCGCAAAATGAGATGGCTATCCCTCGCTGTCATCGTCTAACCTCCCGTCTTCAAGGTATCCCTACATTGGTAGTAACTAAGGTAGAATGACCAACGCAATCTAAAAGAAGCTGATTCGTACGTTTTACTTCCTGATTGCAGTGCAGGGATGAACGAAAACAACTGCATCCTAGTCCAGAATGCACTTTCTACCAGTTCATCCATGGACCAAGGACTAGCTGGCATGGCTGCACGGCGGTTTTTTGGACAGATGCGCAGACAAGAGGCATTGTGGTCTGCTTATTTCTGCAAATAGCGGTGCTTAAATTTAGTGGAATGCACAAGCATTTCAGCTGGTCAGTACACTGCATGGTTCAGTTCAGCATTCCAGCTGATACCACAATTATAATTGGTTATTCCGAAATGAGAGAACCTAACCCTGACTGGTGGCAACAAGAAAAAACCAGAGTGAACTCCAGGAAATTTAAGCCTGCCGGGAGGCCCTTTGCTCAGAGAGAAGCCTTGCTTGTTTTTTCCTGATTTGTAAACCTTCTCACAACTTTGTCTTTTGTTGTGAACTAGTATATGTTTTTTATGTTCTATGAATCATTGAGATGTATAAAATTGCTTAACTTATGCTTTTCAAGTTTTTTATGAAGATGAGTTTAATGTGAGTGTTCCACATGAGCGCTGGACTAGCGTGTGAATGTTTGGAATTTATTACACTGTGGCCTCAATTAACTGCATGAACCACTGTAACAAGATACATAGTTGCTTACCTGTCAGACAGCAGATTGTTGATTGTTAGCTGGTCGATAGCCTAGTGTTGAAGCGAGTTGAGCCAATGTGCCATGTTTTGCACAACTACTTACAAGTGGGGTAGCACCAATAGTGTTTACAAGTACTTATGTATACGTCGGCGCACGGTTCTCGAACGATTGCTCTATTTCATCAAAACACACACTACTCGTATGATAAACCGTGACAACTTATGTCTTACCATGGCATATTCATGAAAAAACTAGTGAGGACGCATCTGTTTCGGCAACAATTACGATGGTTCTCACATGATTCATGGGCACACAAAAGTAGCAGCAGTTCCCATAGACGGATTCAAAAAGAGTACTAGCCCCAGAGGGGTCGATAACAGGCAAGGTTCGGATAATTAGACACAATCCAAACTACTATTAAACACTAGCCGGGGCAACTATTTCATGCCTCGATCTAATTTGGGCTGGACACAAGACGGACCTTGCCATGAACATCATCGAGGACGTCCCGCAGCAGCTCAATCCTGTGAACCTTCATGAAGACAACCTTGTGGCCTTGCCACTGATAAACTTGTTCGTGGAGGCATGCCACGTCATCTTCCTGCGTAAGCTTGACAAGAACAGTATTCCTCACAAACGAAGGAGTAGCTTTTAACTTCTTGTGCTTCAGTACACCCTGGACAACACGCCTGACAACAGTGAGGCTGGAATACAACTCTTCATTGGTATAACCGCAAATGGCTTCCAAGATCCAACATCCTAAGAACTCTGTTTTCCCAGTGCGTATATTCAGGTCGTCCGCCTCATAGCGAGTGACATGTACAACCACACAATCCTTGTCTGCATCAGGGCTCTAATTGAAATAGAAACAAATTCTGAATTACTTTTCAGTATAAGAAACACAAGTTATTTAAACCACTACGTATACCATGGCATCGAAGCTAATAAAACTTTGCATTATTAATCGCCACATACTTCCTTTTCTAAAAAAAATCACCACATACTTAGATGAAAAACCACAATCGAGATCGGCAAAGAAGGAAATCACCTCGGGTAGCTCAGCGGGGGGGACACATCCTCGAAGGGGGAAAACTGCTCCTGCAGTGCCACGGGGGCTGTAACCTCAAACGGGGCGTTGACCATCTCGGTATCTGGGGTCACCTTGGTGGTTCCCTCCATCTTCTTGGAGCTCTCTGTCTCGTGGGGATCAGCCTCCCGCGTCTGCTCCAATATCAGCAGATCTTTGCCTCGTTCTCCTTGGTCCATCATGAAACTGACGAATACTAGGAGTCCACTGAAAGGAAAACACAATCGCAATGACAATGAAACAAAAAAGAGAGTGAGGATCGGTTACTGCTTTGCAAAAGTTCTTTTTTTTCTCTGAACAAAAATATACCAACATCACGGATCCGCTTACCCTCCCTTCGTTCAGAGAGAAGAACAGTGGCAGATGCAAGTGTTGCCTTTCTTGAAGACGGTGAGGGAGAAGGGGATTCAGCGAAGAGTGAAATGATGGTTGCTTCGTCCGTCAAACTTAGATTGCGGGGAGGTGGGGTTTTGTGATACGATGGCTCGTTACTGCCGCGCTATGACCGGGGTGACTCTCCGCCTGCATATTGCCTTCTAATTTGGTGGATGGCATTTGGGCCCGCGCGCTGCATGGCCCACATGTTGGTGAACAAAAGTATAACGGCATTCAGTAGAGGGAGACGTTTCAATGACCTAGGAGGAGCCAGAAGTGGTAGAGTGTCTCCACTGTACTAGTAGTAATTGTTTTTCTGGGTAGCTGTAGAGTGTCTCCACTGTACTAGTAGTAATTGTTTCTCGGGTCCCAAGACAAAACAGCCCATCCACACTAGTAAATAGTAAAATCAATTCAAAAACCTGGGTGCTCTTCTTCCTCCTTGCTCCCACCCACCTCACGTCAGCTCGCTCCACTCGTACCCCCAAATTCCTCACCTCACTCCTACAGAAAATCCCAGCTCCCTGTCTTCCTCACTCCTACAGAAAACCCCCAGCTCCCCTTCTTCTTCGCTCGCACTACAACTAGGCTCGTCATTCATTGCTCTACTCAAATCCGTGAGCGCGACGCGACGCCCTCGAGGAAAATGGAGTCGACTGACCCCAGCGCCAAGAAGATGAGGCTCCCGCCAGCGGCGATGCCTGTTGTAGATCCCGCACCCGGTAGCGTGGGGAGAAGCGGCGACCCCGCGTCCACCGGATCCCAGGAACCCGTAGAATCTCGGGTGGACTGCATCAGCGATCTCCCGGACGCCATCCTTGGGGAGATCATCTAGCTTCTCCCCACCAAGGATTGCTGCCGCACCCAAGTCCTCTCAATTCGGTGGCGCCCTCTATGGCACGCCGTCCCCTTAATCTCGACTGTCATCAGCTATCTCTCTTCAATGATTTTGAAATCCCTAGAGCCATCATCTCCTCCCACCAGGGCTCCGTTCAAAGCCTCTGCATCCCGTCATGCTACCTGAGCAAGCATACCATGCCCTGCACGGTGGACGCCTGGTTGGAATCCCATGAATTCACAGAACTACACCTGCTTGAGTTCTACTATTCCCCTGGAAATCAAATACCACATACTGAACGCCATGAACTTGTGCCCTCAGCACCAATGTCCATCTCGGGGTTTTCGTCCTATCTCCACACCGCCACCTTTGTGCAGTGCTACCTACCAGACAATCTGGTACTAAACCTTCGACTCCCATTTCTCAAGAAACTTTCACTTGTGCGGGTTCGTATATCGGAGGCCTCATTGCACGGCATCATCCACTCCAGTTGCCCTACGCTGGAGTGCTTGGTGCTTGTTTTCACAGTTATAATCGGTTGTCTCCAAATAAAGTCGCCTAACCTTGTAAGAATTGGAATTTCTTTTGACGGAAGGCAGCTCATCATCCAAGATGCCCCTTCACTTCAAAGGTTGATCCTTGATTCTAGTTATTCACCGTTGCAAATAACCGTCCTCTCTGCACCTAAACTGGAGACCTTGGGTGTAATACATGATCTCTGTGCTCATTTCAATATGGTGTTTGGATCCACAGTTCTTCAGGTACTTTATATTATCATCTACACTTGTAACCATAAGCTGCGTTTTAAATTTCTGTGCATAATTTATGTATCATCTTGGAGTACACATTTTGTACTAATATTATGTTCTATGATCAATGAAGAGTTTCTCCATGGATGGCCTATCAATGGTGCTGGATTCTGTCAAGATCTTATATATCCAAATGAATAGTTTTGATCTGAACAAGATTATTGGCTTGCTGCAATGCTTTCCATGTCTGGAGAAGTTGTATATAAAGGTGATAATTTCACGCACATTGGAAGCCCGCATATAGTGTACTAGAATTAACCATTCAGTTGTTGCTCTTTCGACACTCTTCTTTTAGACCTTAACTGTTTTCAATCTTCATGTCTATTTAGGCAACAGGAATGGGTAAGAAAGTTATAACCAATCGGTGGATTCGTAAGCATCGGGATTTTCTCACTTCTCATGAGATTCGATTGAAGACAATAGCGCTAGAACGATATGTAGCCAACCATGCAAACACAAGATTTGTCACATTCTTCCTGCTGAATGCGAGGTTACTATTGTCCATCAGGATTAAGTTTATTAGCAGCATGGTATTGACGGATGGGTATGTCGAAGAGCAAAAAAAGGAGTTTCAGGTGGGCAAAAGAGCTTCTGAACGTGTTGGGCTTCTATTTACAACATATTGTGGTCATAATCGGTAAATTTTATGACCCAGGATGTTCATTCTATGGACCTGAATGATCCATTTGACTGTGACTGCCGAAAACAGTGCTGGAGTTAGATGTTGTTGCCCTTTTCAATCTGGTTTTTTTGTAAACCTAATGAACAATTAACCCTCGTGCTTTTGTACAGTTTGTAAGCTAGAGTTAGATGTTCCTGCCCTTTTCAACTCGGCTGTGACTGTCATATTTTCTTTCAAACAAGGCAAATGGCTTGCCATTCGTTTAATTTAGAGTGAAATATTGTAACAAATCCAAACCAAGGGAAATAACATCACTCTCGTCGGCTGCTTGAGCTCACTGTGCATTACAGAAGCCAAGTGATTAGCCCCCACCAGCATCCACAAACTTATTTCGAACTAGCACATCAAATGGGCTGTAAATTTTCATAGGAAAGGCTGCATGACCGTGACAGATTTGGATTTTGACATTTGGGACCCGCGAGGAAATAGCCTATCCAAGGTGGTGTCGACTTACTAGCCAGTCAACAAACAATTATGCCTACCAGCCATTGGATTGACATCCAACATCTGTCGTGTATCTTCTATCCCTTGTCTTCTTCTTCCTCCAATCGCCCAAACCAAACCACCCCGTCGGCTCCGCCTGCTCCCGCCTCCCATGGCTGGTTGCGCCTCCGCCGCCTTACTGTACGTACCGTCCAATGTTGGCCAGTCCCTCCCTCTATTCCCCCACACATCCTTTTATTCTCCAGCGACGTCAGCCCCAACACGCATCCGCGCCCGAACCAGTCAACCCTCGTACTCCCCTCCGCCTGCGACTAGACCGGCGCATCTTCAACGGCTCCTGTTTGTTCCGTCAGAGGCCTCGCCGTCGTCCTCCGCCTTGCGGCCTTGGTTCACTCGCCGTGCGCGGTGCGCCGCCCTCTTGCGTTGTCAACGTTGTCAACAACCGAGAGGAACAAGGAGATGACTGTACATGGAGAGGATGACAGTAGGGACCCACCAGCGTCATGGCAGTACGCAAGCAAGTGCCTCTATAGTACAAGCCCAAAAATATGGTTCCTCCTAATGGTTGGACATCTGGGGCTCACGCCATTGTCAACGTAGTCAATAAACGAGAGAATTACACTACGAGCGGCTGACACCAGGGACCCAGCAAGTCGCGCAGTTTTTTTAAGAACAAGCAGTTGTTATTTATACTAGTTTTAGCGACGGATCAGGGTAACAACAGGGTTGTGTCGGGGCTGTGGCCCGTCTAGCCAGGGTTTTATTTATGTTTACCACATCATGAGCCCAGTTGTGTTTTTTTCTTGCTGAAAATGGCTAGCCCAGTTCTATTTTTTTAAGAAATACCCAAATAAGGCCTACTTGCTTTATTGGCCCTGCTGGGCTGCAAATCTTTCAAGACGAGGAGAGTTTCATTTGGTTTGCCCAGAAATGGGATGTACATTTTTAAAACACATCAAACCGGGAATTAGTTTCAATTTTTTTCATTACAAGATCTTAAATTCCATTGATTTTTATGCATGGACAATTATTTGGATTTTATATTTATATAAATTATTTTTCAAAATAGTTTGAATGTGAATCGATATTTCTGGATTAAAAACAGTTGACCGCACCGAAATATGCAAAATTTCTTATACTTTTTAACCGTGGCCACAATATGGGGTGTGATGCTAACAAAAAGAAGATGGGCTCCAAAAAAATTCTTAAGAATTAGCAAATGGGCTGTACATTATTAGAAATAATGGCAGATGGGTTGTATGTTGTTTTCCACAGATTTGAGGCTGACTTGTGCGCCTACTACAGGTTGACGCGTATGCTTTCATAAAAAAAAGGTTGACGCACACGCAACGCCCTATCAACTTAGTCAACACACGAGAGCAGTGACTGTTGGATGTCCATCGAATGGCTGTCATGCTTCTTCAATCTCTGCTCTTCATGCTCAAGCCACTCAAACAAGCGCCGGCGGGACTGCCTGCTCCCTCCTCCCGCGGCCGGCTATGCTACCGCGCAGGCCTCACGGCCCCACCGTACTCCCATCGCTGGCCTAGCCATCCCTCTACTCACCCACACCCCCTGTTATTCTGCGGCGACGGCAGCCTCACACCACAGCCGAACCAGTGAACCCTCGTAGTCCTCTCTACGCGGGCTTCCACTACCGCATCGTCCCCTTCCTAGGCCTCGCCGTCGTCCACCGCCCTGGTGCTCTCGGCGCGGCCTGGTCAACATGGTCAATGAACGACATCCATCGGAAGTGGATTGTACATGGAGAGGCTGACAGCTGGGTCCACGGCCGCACGCAAGGAAATGCCTCCTTATTACGCGCAAAATAATGATTCCTCCACCTGACAGCTAGGACCCACAGGAAGGGCCTCTGCATTTCGCGAAAAAAAACGTCCCCCCGCTGACAGGTCGGACCCACCAGCTATATCTTCGCACGCAAGGAAGTGCCTCCTTATTATGCCCAAAAAAATGAATACCCCCCTTCTAGCTTGGACCCACCATATTGTTGGGCTGACTTGCGGGCCTACTAAGTTGACAGGGACGGAGAGCTTTGTCAACTTAGTCAATACTCCAGTGACCGTATGATGTCCATCCAACGGCCATAGTGCTTCTTCAACCTCTGGTCTTCTTGCTCTAGCCGCCCAAAGCAGCGCCAGTCGTGTCGCCTGCTCCTGCCTCCCGTGGTCGGCTGTGCTACCGTGGAGGCCTCACCGCCCCCATACTACTGCCACCACTGGCCAGGCCATCCCTCCACTCACCCACATCCCCTGTTATTCTGCGGCGATGGCAGCCTCACACCGCAGCCGAACCAGTGAACGCTCGTACTCCTCTCCGCGTGGGCATCCACTGCCGCGTCTTGCATGGCTCCGCGTCGTCCCCTTCCTAGGCCTCGCCGTCGTCCACCGCCGTGGTGCTCTCAGCGCGGCGTGGTCAACGACCGACTTCCATCGGAAGAGTACTGTACGTGGAGAGGCTGACAGCTGGGTCCACGGCAGCCGCAAGGAAGTGCCTCCTTATTACGCGGAAAATAATTATTCCTCCACCTGACAGCAGGGACCCACCGGACGGGCCACCAGTATTTTGCGAAAAAATCGTTCCCCCCTGACTGCTGGGACCCACTAGATGGGCCACCGTATTTCGCGAAAAAAACGTTCCCCCCCGCTGTCAGCTCGGACCCACCGGAAGTGCCTCCTTATTACGCACAAAAAAATGAATACTCCCCCGGCTACTTGGGACCCACCTTGCTGGGAGGCTGACTTGTGGGCCTACTAAGTTGATGGGGACGAAGGGCTTTGTCAACTTAGTCAATATGAACGATTCTAGCTCCAGTGACCGTACGATGTCCATCCAACGGCCGTAGTGCTTCTTCAACCTCTGGTCTTCTTGCTCCAGCCGCCCAAAGGAGCGCCGGTCGTGTCGCATGCTCCTACCTCCCGTGGTCGGCTGTGCTGCCGCAGAGGCCTCACCGCCCCTACTATTCCCAACATTGGCCAGGTCCTGCGGCGATGGCAGCCTCACACCACAGCCGAACCAGTGAACCCTCATAGTCCTCTCCGCGTGGGCTTCCACTGCCGCGTCGTCCCCTTCCTAGGCCTCGCCATCGTCCACCGCCGTGGTGCTCTCCGCGCGGCGTGGTCAACATGGTCAAGGCACGATTTCCATCGGAAGAGTACTGTACGTGGAGAGGCTGACAGCTAGATCCACGGCCACAGCCCAGTTTTTTTGTGATTTGCCAAGTAAGTCACTTTGTCAGGCCTGTTGGGCTACAAATCTTTCAGGACGAGAAGAGCTTTCATTCGGCTGGCCGAGAAAATGGCCCATCACTAATGAGAAATGAGTTGTACATTTTTAAAACACATCAAACCGGCAATTAGTTTCAAATATCTTTTTTTTCATTTCAAGATTATAAATTACATTAATTTTTATGCGTGGAGAATTTGTTGGATTTTATATTGATATACATTTATTTTTAAAATTAGTTTGAATGTGAGTCAAAATTTCGGGATTAAAAACAGTTCGGACCGCACCGAAATATGCAAAATTTCGTATAATTTTTTATTCGTTGCCACAATATGGGCTGTAATTCTAACAAAAAGAATATGGGCTCCAAAAAAACCTTAAGAATTAGCAAATGGGCTGTAATTATTAGAAATAATGGCAGATGGGTTGTATGATGTTTTCCACAGATTTGAGGCTTTCCTAAAAAAAGGTTGACGCACAAGCACTGACTATTGGATGTCCATCCAACAGCCGTCGTGCTTCTTCAATCTCTGCTCTTCCTGCTCCAGCCGCTCAAACAAGCACCGGCGGGACTGCCTGCTCCCTCCTCCTCGCGGCTGGCTGTGCTGCCGCGCAGGCCTCACCGCCCAACCGTACTCCCATCGCTGTCCTAGCCATCCCTCTACTCACCCACACCTGCTGTTATTCTCCGGCGACGGCAGACGGACCAGTAAACCCTCGTACAGTCGTACTCCCCTCCACGTGGGAAACAACTGTCGAGTCTTCCCTGCCTCCATGTCGTCCCCTTCCTAGGCCTCACCGTCGTCCACCGCCCTGGTGCTCTCGGCGTGGCCTGGTCAACGTGGTCAACGACCGACATGCATCTGAAGTGGAATTTACGTGGAGAGGCTGACAGCTGGGTCCACGGCCGCACGCAAGGAAATGCCTCCTTATTACGCGCAAAATAATGATTCCTCCACCTGACATCAGGGACCCACCGAAAGGGCCTCTGTATTTCGCGAAAAAAAATTACCGCCGCTGACAGCTCGGACCCACCAGCTATATCTTCGCACATAAGGAAGTGCCTCCTTATTACGCACAAAAAAATGAATACTCCCCCTGTTAGCTAGGACCCAGTATAGTGGCAAGCTGACTTGTGGGCCTACTAAGTTGATGGGGACGGAGGGCTTTGTCAACTTAGTCAATATGCACGATTCTAGCTCCAGTGACCGTACATGTCCATCCAACGGCCGTAGTGCTTCTTCAACCTCTGTTCTTCTTGCTCCATCCGCCCAAACCAGCACCGGTCGTGCCTCGTGCTCCTGCCTCGCGTGGCCGGTTGTGATGCGGCGGAGGCCTTACCGCCCCCTAATACTCCCACCGCTGGCCAGGCCATCCATCTACTCACCCACAACCCCTGTTATTCTGCGGCGACAGCAGCCTCACACCGCAGCGAACCAGTGAACCCTCGTACTCCTCTACGAGTGGGCATCCACTGCCGCGTCTTCCCCGGCTCCGCGTCGTCCCCTTCCTAGGCCTCACCATCGTCCACCGCCCTGGTGCTCTCGGCGCGGCGTGGTCAACGTGGTCAATGAACGGCTTCCATCGGACGTGGACTGTACGTGGAGAGGCTGACAGCTGGGTCCACGGACGCAGCAAGGAAGTGCCTCCTTATTACATGCAAAATAATTATTCCTCCACCTGACAGCGGGAACCACCAGACGGGCCACCGTATTTCGCGAAAAAAACGTTTCCCCCTGACTGCTGGGACCCACCAGCTACATCTTCGCACACAAGGAAGTGTGTCCGGGCAAAAAAAATGATTCGCCCCCTGACTGCTGGGACCCATCAGCTACATCTTCACAGGCAAGGAAGTGCCTGACAGTCGGGACCCACTTGGTCGAAGCGTACATAGCATTGTCATTCTGGCTGCAAACGTGCACGTACATACTGGTCGATGTAGAGGCACGCACGTGTCGTAGTAGAAGCGCGCATGTGTCGTAGTAGAGGCGTGCACGTAGCATTTACACGTACGTACAGCGGCCAGGGTGCAAGAAAGAAAATACGGCCACATATGTGTACATACGGACGGGGTCTCGAACGCCTACTCGCGCATACGTACAGCCAGGGCTCGTGTACATGGCTGGGTCAGAACGGAGAAACAACGTCGTTGTCGTGTTCATGGGGAGGCAACGGAATGCGTCGTGTTCATGGGGAGGCAACAGAATGTGTCGTGTTCATGGGGAGGCAATGGAACGCGTGGGAGCCAACCGGCTGGGTCGGAACGGAATGCGTGGTCGTGTTCATCGGGAGGGCTTGGACGGAACAGGCGATAGAAACGAGGCCTGGCGTATCGCAAAACGGAGGAAACGGCCTTGTGTTCGACCGGCCACGTTCGAAACGGGATCCTGTTCATCGGGAGGGGTCTGGCGTACCGCAAAACGGAGGAAACAGACCTCCTACAGTCAAAACAGGGGTCCTGTTGATCGGGAGGGGTATGGCGTACCGCAAAACGGATGAAACGGACTTGTGTTGGAGCGCTACGGTCGAAACGGGGGTCCTGTTCATCGGGAGGGGTGTGGCGTACCGCAAAACGGGACTCCACGGGATACTGTTCATCTCCACCGTCAACCCCCTCCAGCCTTCACGAGCTACTGTTCATCCACCATCGACCTCCTCCAGCCTCCACCTGCGACTATTCATCCACGGGCTCCTGCTCATCCAGCCTCCACCGCGCGCTACTCCACCGGCTACTGTTCAACCAGCCCTCTCCACGGGCTCCTGTTCAACCACCCCTCCACGAGCTACTGTTCATCCTGCCCTCCACCATCTACTGTTCATCCTGCCCTCCACGGGGTGGTCCTGTTCATCCAACCCTCCACGGGGTCCTGTTCATCCAGCCCCAACCGGCTCGATCGATCGGGGTCCTGTTCATCCAGAGGCAACACCACGGGGTCCTGTTCATCCACCCCCACCGGGAACTGTTCATCCACCCCCCCCCCCCCCTGCAACGCTCACTGTTCATCCAGAGGCAGCATTGATCGACTTCAGTTAGCAGCAGTAGCGAAGGAATCGCTCGATCGGGTTCAGTTAACAGCCATCGATCGATCACTCAGGTTCAATTAACAGCCATCGATCGATCGCTCGGGTTTAGTAACGCGTAGCCTGCAGTGCAATCGCTCGGGTTCAATTAGAGCCCAATGCCTCGCTCGGGTTCAGTTAGAGCCAACAGCTCGCACACACGCGCGTATGTGTACGAGAGAAATGCGCATCGCTCGGCCCCTGACCTCCCACAGTAACCGGCAAATCCCCGAAATTTTCCTCCCCCTCGCTTCTACCACGGTTTTTTCCGTCATGGACAGCCCAAAGAATGTCATGCAGCTGCATCTCCGGCCCGCCCAGGACAAAAAGCCCATTTTCTGTCATGATTTTTTGTCATAGAAGTAGGAGCCCACCACATCTATGATGATACCGGGTTTTGTCACAATTATCGTCATACAAGTGTCATATGTATGACAGGAAAAAAATTCGTTCGGCCCAAAATGTCACGGATGTGTCTTTTTTTTGTAGTGATACCCCTCGCTACTGCTACTTACTAGTAGCGCGGGTTTTTACCCCTCGCTACTACTAAGGGGTCTCTACCGTGCTCCCCGGGACATGCCATAGTAGTAGCGAGGGGTAATAACCCGCACTACTACTAAGTACTGGGTTTGTTAACAGCCCTGAAATCCCCATCTCCTCGTCCAAATCACTCCTCTCCCCCGTCCCTCTCCTCCTCTCTCCCTCTCTCCATGGCACTCCTGCACATGCACGTCTCCTCCTCCACCGCAACCACCGGCCTCGCGTCGCGAAGTCTCCCTCAAATCCGGCGACCTCCTCTTCCACCGTAGCCCCTCCTTCCTCCTCCTCCGCGGCCCCTCCTTCCTCCTCCTCCTCCGCTGCTGGAAGGAGAGGAAGATCCAGCAGAGCGCCGCCCATGATGATGACCAGATCTCTGATGGATGCAACCCATGGCATCATCTAGGGTTTCGGCTCCAACTCCGGCGGCCACTGGTGAGTTGCTGCACCTACTCTCTCTATCAATCTCTTCCTCTTCTAATCCTTGTATTTGTTTTGTAGCAGTAGCAAAGGAGAGGTGTGGAGAAGCGTTGGATGGGGAAGCACCATCTCCATGGACGACTTCATCCCCTTCACGATCAGCATCGGCCATGGATGAAGAGGACGATGACGCCTAGCAGCAGCAGCCATGCCTGGAATTTAATTTTTTATTTCCTAATTAGTTAGCAGTAGCGAGGATCTAGAACCACGCTACTACTACTTAGTAATAGCGCGAGTGGTATCCACGCTACTACTAACGGACATAGTAGTAGCGCGGGTGGCACCCACGCTACTACTACATGTTAGTTGTAGCGCCGTATCAGTAGTGCTCGCTTGGACCCATTGTATGTGAACGTAGAGCTTATCACACCCGATCATCATGTGGTGTCTCGGCACGACGAATTGTAGCAACGGTGCATACTCGGGGAGAACACTTGTACCTTGAAATTTAGTGAGGGGTCATCTTATAATGCTACCACGATACTAAGCAAAATAAGATGCATAAAGGATAAACATCACATGGAATCAAAATATGTGACATGATATGGCCATCATCATCTTGTGCCTTTGATATCCATCTCCAAAGCACCGTCATGATCTCCATTGTCACCAGCTTGACACCTTGATCTCCATCGTAGCATCATTGTCGTGTCGCCAACTATTGCTTCCACGACTATCGCTACCGCTTAATGATAAAGTAAAGCAATTACACATCGATTGCATTTCACACAATAAAGCGACAACCATAAGGCTCCTGCCAGTTGCCGATAACTTTACAAACCATGATCATCTCATACAACAATTTATATCTCATCATGTCTTGACCATATCACATCACAACATGCCCTGCAAAAACAAGTTAGACGTCCTCTACTTTGTTGTTGCAAGTTTTATGTGGCTGCTACGGGCTTCTAGCAAGAACTGTTATTACCTACGCATCAAAACCACAACGATTTTTCGTCAAGTGTGCTGTTTTAACCTTCAACAAGGACCGGCCGTAGTCAAATTCGATTCAACTAAAGTTGGAGAAACAGACACCCGTCAGCCACCTGTGTGCGTAAGCACATCGGTAGAACCGGTCTCATGAACGTGGTCATGTAATGTTGGTCCGGGCCGCTTCATCCAACAATACCGCCAAATCAAAATAAGATGTTGGTGGTAAGTAGTATGACTATTATCGCCCACAACTGATGCGGAGCATCCCATGATCATCCCCATGGACGCACCTACACCTCCAACGACACCACTTGGACCAATGACAAGAGCCCGAGCCAAGGCTATTGAAGATAAGGTGAACTCACTCCTCTACGAACTTCCATTTTCTATGCATGAGACATGGCTACTACTTAAGTCCAAGTTGTTGTGCATGATTAGGTACAAAGAGGACCCTCCCGAGAATGCACATGAAGATGTACAAGTCCCCAAGGAGTCAAGTACACCTCCCAGGCCCCAGACATCTGGCCGCGACCACGGACGTTCGTCCCCTGGAGCTCCTCCCACCACAGTCGCGCAGCCGCCAGAAGCTACAGGCCCCGAACATCCGGCCTCGCCAGCCCGGACATCCGGCCTTTCCTGAGCCCCCGGATATCCGGCCACCAGCCCGGAAATCCGGACTCCTCAGAACCCGAGAGCAACAAAGCCCACCGCTCTAGCCCGGACATCCGGTCTCCTCAGCCCGGACATCCGGCGTCGCGTGAAAGCCCAGACGTCTGGCCTCCCCTGTCTGCGCATAGTGAAGGGACGAGGCCCGTCTACCCCTTCTCCCCTAGACTATATATACTCCACCTCGTCCAACTTTCTAGGGTTAGCAAAGGTTTAGCTCATGTTTGTGTGAGAGCTTTGCTCATCCACTTGATTACCTTCTCCACGGAGATTCGAGCCTCCACCAAAGAAGATCCTCCAAGCGGATTCAAGACCCCTTTTAGGGAAGAACTCAAGACCTCCTCACGGAGAAGACCGACTACCCTTGTATCGTCCTTAGTTGTCCGTGGATCGTGCATCTTTCCTTATGTACTCGAGGATCTGGCACATGTGTTACTTGTTCTTGTTAGTTTGAGTGTTCCTCTTGTGTTTCCCTTGTTTCCCTCTTCGTGTTCTTCGTGTTCTTCGCGGGATCCGCTCCTTTCGTGAAAAATCGGCTGATTACGGTTCTACCCTACATCATCTTGGTATCATGAGCCACATTGATCACGTTTTCGGTGTCTCCCTTGTTGTTTTCTAGCCTAATTTTGTTGTGTTATTCCCCAATTTCAAAAATCCCCACCAAAAATAGCCCCAATTTTTTGTGATTTTTTGGTGTGTTGAAGTTTTGTTGGCTTTGATCCGCGGATTTCGTGTGTTGCAGGTAGATCTAGCTTTCCATCCACTTTTCCGCAATTTACATCCACAAATTTTCGCTGAATTTTGCCTGGATGTGACCTCTACTCACGACCTTCTTTGAATCCATCCACGTATCCAGAGCCCGAACATCCGGCCCGATAGCCCGGACATCCGGCGCCCCGGACATCTAGCCACGACCCCTGGCAGCACCACTTCCTCTCCACCGCCCGTTTTCCGTCCATTTTTCCCCAAATTTTGTTCCGGTGCCCACATATACTTCCACATACCTCCACCACTTCCACATAGCCCCACCATATACCACATACACAACCACCACTTACCAACTCCAACTCTGACAATTTTGGTCCAATTTGCTTTGAGAATTTGAGTTGCGGTACCGTGTCCTACTTGTGTTTCAGCTATTTAGGTACGGTTCGACATCAACATCACCGCCGCTCATCTTCGCCACGGACGCGTCATCAACAAAGACCACCTCGACTACACATTGGTATTCGTACCACCATTTTGACACCATACCGGAAGCAAGAACGGTAACCTCATCTTGGTATTGGACATATCACTCTTGTCATTACATTGATAGCCATCATAGCCTTACTCCTTTGTGTTGCTTACCCATCGAGACTAGCCATTGAGTATTGCCGGCAACGAGACTTGTGCACATTAATGATCATACTTCCCATAGCATACATACATCATAGTTGCATATATTGGCATCATCTCTTGTGTCACAAAGTTGTCATCGCATACACAATTGCTATCTTGGTTCGTCAAGCATTGCACGAGAAAAGAGCTCAAACATCAAAGAGCCAAACAAGCTTTTAAGCAAAGAGGAAATAAAAGCAAAGAGCTTTTAAGCAAGAACCATAGCATCATACAACATTAAGATTGTCATACTAGATCATCTTGTATCATATCATCGGAACACCTTGCATAGAGCGTACTTGGGATAGAAGTCGTTGCATTTTTGCTAAGTAGGTTGTGCATGAGTTCTTTGTATCCGCCTATTGTGCAATCGTGCTAGTGTCTCTCTAGTGTTGTGCAACAAGAGCATTTTTGTGGATTCCACATTTTGGCTCATCCTTGGTTGCCCAACCCCACTTATCTTTTGCGTGTGTGTCCCTGTGAACCTTATATGCTTGGTCTACTTGTTACATTGAATCTTGCGAATCTTTTCCAACATTATTGAAGCTCACTTACAATTGCATGAAATTTTGTGCCACCATCCTAACCAAGCTCCACCAAAAGCTTTTACTTGTGTAGGTGTGAGAAACCGACAAGAGCTAGTACCAATTGTGCTATTTCCTTGTCCTACATTGGAGTGATCATCGATCCACTTTCAACTTCGGTCAAGGTACATTTGGTATTCGTTCTTCTATTTCTACCACTCACATTTGTCTTGGAATGATGGATAGGCCAAGTACTTCTATCAACCCACTCTTCATGGAGCAAGACGAAGACATGAACTCCTTCGTCACCAAGAGTCACCTCTTTGGTGCACAACATGCTTTGCATCAAGAGCAACAAGCTATGAGTGAATGCATCGACAACCTCGCCGCCGACTTGCGACTCTCCGAGCAACGTACAAGGGACTACTTCGACCACAAGCTCGACGATCATAAGCAAGAGAATGACGCAAGAATGGACGAGATTCGTGCTTTGTTGCTCAACCGCTCTTCTTCCACTTCAAGAAGGAGCCGTTCAAGTCGCCACTCCGACTTTACCCTCTCCAGCTCAAGTACACCGACATCCAACACTCTTCGCCGTACCGCGCGCAACGAGCATCAAGAAAGCCTCAATCCTCTATGCGACACCGCCTCGCAAGAACACCGACGACGTCAAAACCAAGACGCCTTTGCGCTAGCACGAGAACAGCAACGACAACGCCAACATGAAGGGGAAGAGCGAGCGCGTCTACACCAAAATGCTCAAGATGCTGAGGCACAACGTCAAGAACCACAACTCCGTGACGCTCAAGCACTTGAGGCGCAACAAGCTCTACGCGATTCAAGTCGAGCCGTAGTCGAATGAGGCCGACAAGCTCGTGAACATGCAGAAGCACTTCGAGAAGAAGTTCGCGAGAGGATTTATCAAGCTCGCGTGCATCGTCAAGTTCCTCCTCGAGCTCGACAAGCTCCTCCACAAGCACGTCAAGAACAACAAGTTCATCAAGAGCATGAAGACAATGGAGATCATCCACGACAAGAGCAACATGAGGTTGACAACCCTCCGCACCAAGAGCACTACGAGTTGAACAATCATCAACAACATGGGCGTCATCATCCCTGACCCCAACACAATGAAGAGCAACGCTACGGCAAACTCAAGTTCACCATGCCCAAGTTCAACGGAAGCAACAATCCCGAAGAATACCTTTCATGGGCATTGAAAGTTGACAAGATCTTCTGTTTGCACAACTACGAAGAAGAGAAGAAGATCGCGATGGCATCCCTTGAGTTCCAAGATTATGTCCTGATTTGGTGGGAACAAGTTATCAAGCGCCGAGACGCAAGAGGTGAACCACCTATCACTACTTGGGCGCAAATGAAGGATGTCATGAGAGCACGCTTTGTGCCTACCTACTACAACCGCGACCTCTTCAAGAAATTCCAACTACTCAAGCAAGGAACCAAGAGCGTTGAAGAGTACTACAAGGAGATGGAGATTGCAATGATAAGAGCCAATGTCACGGAAGATGATGAGAAAACTATGGCACATTTCTTGAATGGACTCAATCATCCCATCAAGAAGATCACCGACTTCCAACCATACTCGAACCTCATCGAGCTAGTGCATCAAGTCACCAAAGCGGAAGGCCAAGTGCAAGATGATTTCAAGTATGCCAAGTTCTCTTCCAAGACATATGGTTTCTCCAACAACCAAGATTCAACGACTCCAACACCGACTACAAAGCCTTCTACTAGCAACATCGACAAGTCAAGTTCCAAGAAAGCTTCGCCAACTCCAAGTCATCCTACTACGAACAACTTCAAGCCGAGAGCTTCATCATCATCAACCCCAACCGATGAGACCGTCAAGATGAGTTCCTTCAAGTGTTTCACTTGCGGAGGCCGATGCCACAAGTCCTATGAGTGCACCAACAAGCGGACAATGATCCTCAACAACGAAGGCACTTACGACTCAATGAGTGGAGAAGAAATGGACACCATCGAGCAAGTCGCCATGCACCAGCAAGTGAACGATGAAGAGGAACAAGTCTTTTGCGATGAAGATTCAAGTCCCGCCCTTGTTGTCTCCAAGGTCTTGACTCTCCAACATCACCAAGAAGAAGACCAAAGATGCCACGTCTTCCACACCAAGGCCGGCATCAATGGAAGATCCATCAAGGTCATCATCGATGGAGGGAGTTGTCATAATCTCGCAAGTGAAGAACTTTGCTCCAAGCTCCAATTGCCCAAGACAAAGCATCCACATCCATACAAAGTGCAATGGCTTAGCGACTCCGGCGCTATCCAAGTCGAGCACCGAGTACAAGTCTCCTTCAAAATTGGCGCCTACGAAGACACCTTGGAGTGCGACGTCGTTCCAATGACCGTTTGCCATCTTATCCTTGGACGCCAATGGCAATTTGATAGAGGAGTCATCCACAACGGCTGAACGAACCACTACATCTTCAAGATGAAGGGCAAGGAGTATGTACTTCATCCCATGTCTCCCAGCCAAGTTGTCGCCGATAAGCAAGCCACCCATCGTGGAGATCATAGTGAGAGAGCAAGCCACCAAAAAGAGAGTGAGCGCAACAAGCCCAAATCAAACACCTCCACGATGAGCGAAAAGAAGAACCTAGTCATATTTGCCACCAAAAGTGAGATAAGAGGAGTGTGTGAGAACCCATCTCGTGTCCTACACTACGTCCTCGTGTGCAAGGACAATGCACCACAAACTAACACTTCTCACACTCTTCCTCTAGTGTTGTCTTCTCTTTTGCAGGAATTTCGCGACGTTTTCCCCGGCGAGCTACCTCCGGGACTACCTCCACTACGAGGCATTGAGCACCGCATAGACCTCATCCCCGGAGCACCGCTTTCGAACAAAGCTCCCTACCACGTCAACCCCAAAGAAACCAAAGAAATACAAAGGCAAGTAAAGCATCTCATAGACCATGGACATGTGCGTGAAATGTTGATCCCTTGTGCCGTCCCGGTCATTCTTGTGCCATGGTAGATTTCGCATGTGCTCCGATTGTAGACCTATCAATGCTATCACCGTTCGCTATAGGTATCCCATTCCACGCCTTAACGATATGCTTGATGAAGTTAGTGGTGCCACTATCTTTTCCAAAATTGATCTTAAGAGTGGTTACTATCAAATCCACATACAAGAGGGTGATGAATGTAAAACCGCTTTCAAAACCAAGTTTGGCTTGTATGAATGGTTAGTCATGCCTATGGGTCTCTCGGAAGCACCGGGTACTTTTATGCGTCTTATGAATCATGTCTTTCACCCTTACATTGGTATATTTGTTGTGGTCTACTTCGATGACATCCTTGTTTTTAGCAAGTCTCTCAAAGAGCATGTCACCCATGTTAGAACCGCTCTGCAAACTCTTCGAAAAGAGCATCTCTATGCTAATATGGAGAAATGCCTTTTTGGCGTTGACAAGCTCGTTTTCTTGGGATTTGTTGTTTCCTCTAAGGGTGTTCATGTTGATGAGTCCAAGATCAATGCTATTAAGACTTGGCCACAACCAACTAATTTGCAACAAGTGCGTAGCTTTCTTGGCCTTGCGGGTTTCTATCATCGCTTTGTGAAGGATTTTAGCACCATTGCTTCGCCTTTACATGCTTTGGGCAAGAAGAATGGGCCTTTTATTTGGGGGCCATCCCAAGATACCGCTTTCAATGAGCTTAAGAACTCTCTTACTCACGCTCCCGTGCTTGCTTTACCCAACTTTGACAAACCCTTTGAGATTCATCGCGATGCTAGTCCTAATGGCATGGGAGGTGTGTTAACGCAAGAGAAGCGCCCCATAGCTTACTTTAGTGAGAAACTCTCCGGCGCGCAACTCAATTACCCCATCTATGACAAAGAGCTCTATGCTTTAGTGCGAGTCTTGCATGAATGGGAACATTACCTTCGTCCCCATGAGTTTGTCATTCATACCGATCATGAGACTCTCAAGTATCTTAAGGGCCAAACCAAGTTGAACAAGCGTCATACTAAGTGGAGTGAATTTATTGAGTCTTTTCCTTATGTCATCAAGTACATTAAGGGTAAGGAAAACATCGTAGCGGATGCCCTTTCTCGCATATGCATGCTTGTCACTCAACTTGAATTGGATGTCATTGATTTTGAGCATATCAAAGACTTGTATGAGCATGATCCTACTTTTGCTACTCCTTATGCCAAGTGTTTGTCACACAACTTTTGGGAACGCTATTACATCAAAGATGGGTATGTTATGAGAGCTAACAAACTTTGCATCCCCGAGTCTTCTCTTCGTTTGTTGCTTTTGCAGGAATCTCATGGAGGAGGCTTAATGGGACACTTTGGACGAGACAAGACGTTCGCCACGCTCTCGAAGAACTACTTTTGGCCAAAGATGTTTCGCAGCGTCAACCGCTTCACCAACCGATGCTCTACATGTCGCAAAGCTAAGTCCAAAGCTCAATTCCACGGTCTTTATATGCCCCTACCAATTCCATATCAACCATGGGAAGACATTAGCATGGACTTTGTACTTGGTTTGCCTAGGACTCGAAATGGGAAGGATTCCGTATTTGTCGTTGTGGACCGTTTCTCAAAAATGGCACATTTTATTCCTTGCAACAAGATAGACGATGCTTCACATGTTGCTAATCTCTTCTGTAGGGAAATATTGTGTCTACATGGAGTGCCAAAAACTATCGTCTCGGACCGCGACGTCAAGTTCCTTAGATACTTTTGGAAGACCCTATGCGCCAAGCTCAGAATCGAGCTACTCTTCTCTATGGCATATCATCCACAAACCGACGGCCAAACAGAAGTTACCAACCACACTCTCTGCTCTACTTCGAGTACTAATCAAGAAGAACATCAAGGAGTGAGAGGAGTGCCTACCTATCGCCGAGTTCGCCTACAACCGAGCAAGACACTCAACAACCGACAAGTCCCCCTTCGAGGTCGTCTACGGGTTCAACCCTTTGTCACCATTGGATATTCTCCCTTTACCACTCCAAGAGCGCATCAATTTGGACGCAAGTGCTCGTGTGACTCATCTCAAGAAGGTGCATGAAGATACATGACATACTATCGAGCGCCAAGTACAACGACTTGCGACCAAGCTCAACATCAACAAGCACCCCATGATTTACAATATTGGTGATCTCGTGTGGCTACACCTTCGCAATGACCGCTTTCCACAAGAACGCAAGTCCAAGCTTCGACCACGAGCGGATAGACCCTTGAAGGTGCTTGCACGCTACAACGACAATGCTTACAAGATCGACATCCCACGTGACAAGTACTCCGTGAGCGACATCTTCAACATCAAAGATCTCTCGCCCTACCATGGTGATGAGGATTTTGATCTGAGGACAGATCTTCCCCAAGGGAAGGGAGATGATGCGGAGCATCCCATGATCATCCCCATGGACGCACCTACACCTCCAACGACACCACTTGGACCAATGACAAGAGCCCGAGCCAAGGATATCGAAGATAAGGTGAACTCACTCCTCTCCGAACTTCCATTTTCTATGCATGAGACATGGCTACTACCTAAGTCTGAGTTGTTGTGCATGATTAGGTACAAAGAGGACCCTCCCGAGAATGCACATGAAGATGTACAAGTCCCCAAGTTCACGGATGAAGAGAACCATCAGAAGGAGTCAAGTACACCTCCCAGGCCCCGGATATCCGGCCACGACCCCGGACGTCCCGCCCCTGGAGCTCCTCCCACCATAGCCGCGCAGCCTCCAGAAGCTACAGGCCCCGGACATCCGGCCTTTCCCGAGCCCCCGAATATCCGGCCACCAGCCCGGAAATCCGGACTCCTCCGAACGCGAGAGCAACAAAGCCCACCGCTTCAGCACACGTTCAGCTTGATGACGTCCGTCGAACTCTTGATCCAGCAGAGGGTCGAGGGAGAGTGTCGTCAGCACGACGGTGTGGTGACGGTGATGGTGATGGGATCCGCGCGGGGCTTCTCCTAAGCACTACGACGCTATGACCGGAGGAGTAAACTGTGGAGGAGGCACCGCACATGGCTAAGAGAAAAATTGATGTGCCTTTGGGGTGCCCCCCGCCCCCGTATATAAAGGAGAGGAGGAGGAGGCTGGCTAGGAGGCGCGCGCCATAGTGGGGGAGTCCTACTAGGAGTAGGATTCGGCCCCCCCTTTTTCCTTTCTTTCACCGGAGGGAAAAGGAAGGAGAGGGAGAGGGAGAGGAAAGGGGGCCACGCCCCCTCCTCCTTGTCCTATTTGGACTCCCTAGGAGGGGGCGTGTGCCACCCCCCACGGGCTTGCCTCTCTCTCCCTTAGGGCCCATGTAGGCCCAATACTTCCCCCGGGGGGTTCCAGTAACCCCTCGGTACTCCGGTAAAATACCCGAACCTCTCGAAACCATTCCGATGTCCGAATACTACCTTCCAATATATGAACCTTTACCTCTCGACTATTTCGAGACTCCTCGTCATGTTCATGATCTCATCCGGGACTCCGAACAAACTTCGGTCACCAAAACACATAACTCATAATACAAATCGTCATCGAACGTTAAGCGTGCGGACCCTACGGGTTCAAGAACTATGTAGACATGACCAAGACACATCTCCAGTCAATAACTAATAGCGGAACCTGGATGCTCATATTGGTTCCTACATATTCTACGAAGATCTTTATCGGTCAAACCACAATAACAACATATGTTATTCCCTTTGTCATCAGTATGTTACTTGCCCGATATTCGATCGTCGGTATCACCATACCTAGTTCAATCTCGTTACCAGCAAGTCTCTTTAATCGTTCTGTAATGCATCATCCCGTAACTAACTCATTAGTCACAAGGTGTTCCTCCGGTATTCGGGAGTTGCATAATCTCATAGTTAGAGGAATATGTATAAGTTATGAAGAAAGCAATAGCAATAAAACTTAACGATCATTATGCTAAGCTAACGGATAGGCCTTGTCCATCACATCATTCTCTAATGATGTGATCCTGTTCATCAAATGACAACACATGTCTATGATTAGGAAACTTAACCATCTTTGATTATGGAGCTAGTCAAGTAGAGGCATACTAGGGACTCTCTGTTTTGTCTATGTATTCACACATGTACTAAGTTTTCGGTTAATACAATTCTAGCATGAATAATAAACATTTATCATGATATAACGAAATATAAATAACTACTTTATTATTGCCTTTAGGGCATATTTCCTTCAGGATGCACGGGCCTCTTAGCCTTATTGTTGCAATGATTTCGAGGTGCCAGATTGAATGTGGCGGTGGCTCTGGTCCATGGCAGATATGTGTCATGGCGGAGTGGCTGTTGGCCATCGGTGACTTTACCTTGCCCAGATCCGGCCATGTGGGCTCCGGTCTTACCAAGGGTCTCATTCTGGGTGGAAGGAGATGCCTTTTTCCCCTTTGCTTGTGGATGGAGTCCGTGGATCGTGGAGAGGGTGGTGGGATGGTCAAGTATGTCGGTGCAGCGACTCTGGTGGTGGGAGCTATGGTGCTTGTTGGCGGAGCCCACTACTCGGGTGATGGCTGACTACCATGGTCATGAGGGTGGTATGGTGGCTGGTGATTGGCGGTTGGTGGTGGTGGTGCGGTAGTCTGCACCATGTTTCAGGTGAGGATATATAGTGCGAGCTAGGGTAAAAACCTTGGCTGCCTCTGGTCACGCCGACGGCAAGGACGCCTATGGACGCCGTCTCCTTCTTGAAGGCACCGTGGCAACTGTTCTTTTCGCTCCGAGACACTCTAGGTGAAATTCCAAATCATTTGCATCAGGCGGTGGCGGCGCTTCGTTGTTGTGTCTTTCCCGAGGCACCGCCTTGCAGGCCTCAGCTTGTCGATGTCCGGCTTTGTCCCGTCAACTTCAAATGATGCTATGTTATGCTTATCTTTCTTTTGCTTGGAGGTGTATGGTGTGATGTAACTTTTCTTCGACACTTTGTATCCAGGCCTTGGGTGTGTGTGGTGTTGTGTGTGTATGTGGTTGATGCTTAATCTATAAAGTGGGACACCGGGCCTTTTTCTTGATTCTAAGCATCCTCTGGCTGTTGAGCTCTTGTGCTAATTTATTCTTAAATACAAAAAAAGGTTGAAATAGGGCAAGTGTATGTTTCGATATTTAATTAGAAACATGAATTTTCTTGCCAGGAATACGTTAATTTCATTTTCTGTACACACATTTTACTGTAAAACTAAGTAACGTAAACAGACAAAATTCGATGATTCTGTTCTTGTAAATCTAGATTATATTTACTTATTTTACTGAAAAGATACAGGGTACAAACATTTACTTCTCGGCACATATATCTGCAGAATCCAACTTCAGATTTGTGCATGCAAAAGCGAGGACAAAGCTCTTACGCCCCGACCATCACATCACTGCAATTCTTTTTGGGTTGCAAACGTGTATGTTGGACTACTGAATCTAACAACGTGCGCACAATTTAATGGAAAAATGTCCTCCCTGTTGAAATAAGATATGACTCCATGGAACTTAATTAATCTGAACCATCCGTTGCCAAAACACACTCCAGGTAGTCAAGTGGATACCGGACCCAACCCAACCCACATCTGTATGAATAGTCAACTATATCGGGACAATGGATGGTCACACTCCCAGTTCATTATGTTTAGAAGCTTCCTTACTGGCTATATCTCTCGCGCAATTTTGGTTAAACTATTTAAGCAGACAATTCAGACACGAGGCCTGAATATAAATATGATAGTATGTTGGTATGGGCATGACTTCATATGCACCCGTCATTGGCCGGTCGCCTTAGCTAATTTAATTTCCATCCACCCATGTAAGTATCAGAACTATTCTCTCTACGAATATGATGATCAATCAAGAGAACCATTTTTTTTGTGTCGAAAGGCCCAAGGCCATGTATTAAGATTGAGGACTTTACAAACACACCTACAATAAAAAGCCTTGGGGGTGCCCAAGTCTTATTCCTCCTGCATCCATCGATAGCACGTCGCGAGCATAGCTTGATGCCACTTCTGAGTCTCCACCTTGGCGGAGCAATTTTTTTGAGACCCAGGAGCATGTAAAAGCAGCCGTCGAGAAGCCGTCGATGCAGACCAGTAGACATCGATGGCTGCGATCTGTGAAGCAAATTGTTGCTCCGAAAAAGTAAATGCTGATAAGGGCCTGTAGAAACTCAAAGATCATGAAAACCGGCCAAATCTAAACGGATCCATCGTAAACTTAAACCGAGCGGATCTCGAAAGACGTGTCGGAGACACAAAACCACACACCCTTCGCCGGTGATGAGCATACCAACGGGACAGGGATAGGGCAGGGAAGACATCTTTCCAATTGATATCTATCACCACATACTTTTTTTTTAATACGGTATAATCGCAGATGCTCACATACACACACCTCTATGAACCCACACATGCACCCCCTACTCCTATGAGCGCCTCCAAGATACCGAGCCAGCATAACATCTTAAGATTGACGAAATCATCACAAGCGCCTCGTAGTGAACGAGAACGTCTTTTCCCAATGAACGAACATCGCCGAAAAATGCATATGCTAGTGTCAAGTGTAGGACTTAACCCTGGTGGGCTGGTTCCATCACAAGGAACCTGGCCATCTGAGCTACATACTTTCTCTCTTTGTAATGTTGTCGTTTAATCAATAAAATGCCGGCATTCTATTTTTTCTATTAATACGATTATTTCATTCGACACTAAGGAGAATACATATACGTGCAGAGGCTGATTTTTTAAGACAACTAATTAGTCAAAATCACACATGCCTGCAGCTTATTGAAAAATAAAATATAATGACGACCGTCCAGGTACAGGGCATTCATTCAAGCCCAACAAAGGATCGGTCCACTTGCTTTAACCGATACTAGTCTAATTAACAACTTGCAGTAGTAGTGCTTCTTAAATTGTAACGTTGAGCTTTTAAGCAGGTGCAGTGCTAGCGATGAGGGGCCCGTCGTCCACAATCTCAACCGCGCGCGCCAGAGAGAATCGATCCATTAGGGCTGGCTAGCTAGGTATCACGACGGAGCAGTAGTATATTAAATACCACACTCTCACTCTCTGCCATTCACATCGCCATCGTCGTCGACACATCCACACAGCACACACACAAAGCCTAACTAGCTAGCTTCAGCCTCTACTTACTAGGGTTAGCTAAGAACGATCTCGGATCGATCGACTAGATCACTAAGTAATGGAGGGTGGCGGCGGCTGGGGTGATCAGGCTGGGAAGGATGGCGGATGCGAGAGCACCAAGTACCGTGGGGTGCGACGCCGCCCGTCCGGCAAGTTCGCGGCGGAGATCCGCGACTCCAGCCGGCAGAGCGTCCGCAAATGGCTCGGCACCTTCGACACAGCCGAGGAGGCCGCACGGGCCTACGACCGCTCGGCCTACGCCATGCGCGGCCACCTGGCCGTGCTCAACTTCCCCGCCGAGGCGCGCAACTACGTCCGGGGTGGGTCGTCGTCGTCCCAGCAACAGGTGATTGAGCTCGAGTGCCTGGATGATGAGGTGCTGCAGGACATGCTCAGGGACGGGAGTGGTGGAAGGAATAATTAACACTACCGAATTTGAGTACTGAGCTACTGATCGTGCGATCAATTCATGCACCATCACCTGATCGTATTTATGGCTGTGATGCAAAATCATATAGATCATCCATGATCGAGCTTCCGATCCGTGCTTTGCATGCATGTATGTCAATGTTGGATTTCCAGTATTCTTAGGTGTTCAATGAAACTATATATGAAAGTGATCGATCTGATGTGAGCTGATCAGGAACCCTGTATTAATCGTACGTGATCCTATATATCATCATGCAAGTTACTATGTAATTGGGTTGCTTGTTGGATTAATCACCTTCTTCTCCTCATTTAGTCCCCACCCCCGAATACAGTTTTGGTAGATCATGCATGCATGCGGAAATCTGTAGAGGATCTGAATTGCAAGCCTATATGATTAACGTTTTCCACCTAATTGATTGGGCCTCCTCCTCCGGTGCGGCGGCGCAGCGCCGCACCGGGGCCTCCCCGCCGGGCCTCCCTCTCCTCCCCGCCGGGCATCCCTCTCCTCCCGCCGCCGCCGCCGAGGGCATCGCAGGCTAAGCCTGCAGGCCGCAGCGGCGGCTGCGGCAATCTTCCTCGGCCGAAGATCGGATCTGGGTGGCGGCGACCCACTCCGGCCGATTCAAGGGCGGTGGCGCAGGCCGGTGGCGACCAGGGTTGTCGTGCTGGCGGCGGCAATGAAGAGATCACGTCGGCGGCTAGGGTGTCCGATCTGGATCCCTTTCGGATCCAGATGGTGGTTCCTCGAGCCGTCGTGCGGATCCTTTGTTCTGGCGCGGCAAGCGGCCTCTGGACTAGGCACGCGACACGAGGACGTCGGGGGCTCCGGCCCTGGGCGTGGAGGTGGTGGCCATCTTATTCGCCGGAGGTGGGCGGCTAGATGGTTGTGGATTCTCGCACCCAGTCCCGGCATAGAGTGGGGAGACGAGGCTGCCGGTGTAAACCGTGCTATGACTCGGGTCATGGCGGGCGATGGCGGCGTTTTCGCATCGTTATCTTGTTGAAGACATCGCCTCTGCAGTTTCTGTCGACTTGCTTGCACTGCTCTGGGTGAAAACCTAGATCCGGAGTTTCCGGATCAGACAATGGCGGTGCTTTTGGCGTCGTTTTCCCTCATGGGGGCATCGTTTTTTGAGCAGCGGCTGGATGCAGGACCAGAGGACGGATTCTTTGGTGGAGCGGTGCGGCATCTCACTCATTGATGGCGGCGGGTCTCGGCTGCATGGCGCTGTGGTGACTCTGTGTCCGATGCGCGGAGATGGACTCGCGCAGAAGGGTGACGCGGTCTGGCGTCGTGGTGGCGTCAACGGCAGCTAGACCGGGCAAGGTAGATGCAGCAGTACAACTCTGAAGATGGATTGGTGGCAGGTGGCTGCGGCGGCCTCAGACCCGGCAGGCGTCCTGGATGAGGAGTGCGCCGGACTGGTAGGTGACCCATACCCGGCAGGCGTCCTGGTTGGGACCTCAGGTCTTAGATGTTAGGTTTGGCTGCGAGGTCTGTTTGGTACTAGGCCCAGACTATCAGCATCCCTTCATCACTTGGATAGGAGTAGCGACACTTTTGTTGCCTAGACGGTGGCTTCAGTCTTACTGTTGTATGACTTTGTAAGGTCTTGTGTGAATAATTAATAAAGTGGCTGCACATTGTCCAGATGCAAAGATCGAGGGTCCTCCTCCATTTCTAAAAAAACCGACTTTACCATAAACTAGTATATAGTACTACAAAGTATTTGTTGACGCCGCCAACAAAATTACAACATCGGTGCATGCAATATATGATTGGTTCGTATGCACACTCCTGAAACATAAAATGAGATCATCCCGGACATATAGCTAGCTAACTATCCGTCCAAGGTACAAATGCTCAAATGTGACACGGTGAGTAATCAGTAGTGGCATATATCTAGCCATCTAAAAGCCAGCAAAAATTGTTTTACAAATGTGCATATCCTCAGGTACCGATGCATGAGTGATCGAAGAATTGCTGCAGGAAAGAATTTAGCTGCATGATCTGAACTAAAGACCATCCTCATATGGAAAGTTGTTGCTGACCCCCCGCGGCAGGTACACCCTCTATCCAGCCAATTTAGATCGAGTACTCTACCATACCTACTAAGTGCTAGGTGATGCCTATTTATTTTTATTTTTAGGGGAAGGTGGTGCCTAATTTATAAGCTGAATTGGAATAGAATTCACTCATTCAAGTATCTTCTGCAAGTATATATATGTATATCCAGGGTTTCTTCTTGAGAGAAATGTTTCGAGGGGCGCAATCTACAAATACCGCAGTCACCAGATACATGTTTCTACTCCCATGCACATGTGTTCTCTTTGTATTAAAAATAGTAACTAGTGTATTTTTTAAAAGTGTGAATTCCACATTTTACCCCCTAGATGTGCATTTGTGATACTAATTACTCCGTCGAGTGGAAATTCGTCTAGAATGCCCATTTTTTTAGAAGCTTTGGACCATCTTTATCTGATGTGTGTCCATTAGGCAAGGTGCGAGGTGATGCCCGCGGTCCAAAAATATCTGGATGATGACAAAGAATGGAACAGATGGACAAGAAAAGTCTAGACATGATCGTTAATGATGCCCTCTGATCTTTACACATGTTTTTACGAATCATTGACACAATATGCCAATCCTATCTAACATAAACTAGAAAAATGCAACACTGGGGTAAAACCGTGTTAAAAGTCTCCAAAATCTGATATTCCGATAGAAGTTCCACTAAATGGGGCAACATGTATCATAAATGTCCAACTACAAGGTAAAAAGTGGACTTTACTCTTTAAAAAACAAAACAAAAACAGTCTAGATTGTAATAATAGAATATGCTATGCATTCAATTTTTCTTTTGTAAAAATAGTTGACTCGTGACCTACATCAAAATCATAAGAATGAGGGTTAAAAGGCATCTTCACGTGTTCTAAATTTGTTCTTTCGACATCAAAAAACACAATTCTATTCAACATTGTATACCTCACATAACACATATATGCATGTATGCCTTCTATGCCTGCCTTTTGTTGAATTTTGCCGGAATAAGATACAATTTTTTGGCACACCATTCATTGTAAGCCCAAGCTTACCTTGATCTTATCACACAGCAAGCCACAATACATAGAAATGATATGAAGGCTCCTAAGAGCCACTTAAACAGAACCGCCCACATAGGGCATCTACAAAGGCCTTATGTCTACTATCTCTTTAACCTACCACATAAAGATAGTTTTTGATGTGGAGGAGAGAGGAATAAATGTAATAAACTAAAATCTTACTTAAGAGTTAGACTCTACGAACAATACATCTCTAGAGACAACCTCATTGCCTTAGTACGCCACACTCATTTAACTGTGTTCTTTAACCCGACTCAAAAGCATCTACGTTTTCATTAGTAAGAAGTTTAATTTACTCAGTTAATTATAGAAACCCAAGTCATAACCTAAACACACAACACAAATCTCACACACATAGATGGCACGTCAAGCTCAACAAAGAGATGGAATCACAAACAAACTAACTGATTTGAAAATTATAGTATGAGCTATTTACTTTATCTGATGATACAAAGAGATTGAAGCAGCAACAATTGGCCCTGCTTGCAGGAAAAGGCTAATGTCCCACTTTACAGATAAAACATCACACATGATACAACAGTTACAACCGAAAACGGAGGTCCACAAGTAATAACAAAGATTTGAAGAAGAAGAAAAGAAAAACAACTAAGTGCATCCTATGGGCATCAGCTCAACAAGCCCACAAAAAACCATCAAAGACTCAAGGAGGGTAAGCGATAATGATAAGACACGAAGCCAACGTCTTGTATTTCCTTGTCAAATTGTTGATGCCCGTCCTATCATGCCGCTTGCGGGAGGGGGGGGCTTCCAAAGCTGCATCGAACCACACCATTTGTAAATCGCGTCAGTGGCCCGAGTCCGGTACATATGTGGATCTCGCCATTGCAAGCCGCAAGGTCCCAAAGTTCACCCACATCAACTTGTGGATCTCGCCATTGCAAGCCACAATATGTTGGTATATGTTCGGGAAGTTGGTGGGGCACCACCCATTGCCACACACTTCCCTGAAGCAGCTCCACGAAAACTGAGCCAAGGCACATGAGAAGAAGATGTGATTCAAGTCTTTGTCAAACTCACAAAGAGGGCAATGACCATCCCGGCCCAGGCTCATTCATCTTCAACACCTCATCTCCAAAGTCAATATACCTTTCATAAGCCAAAGGAAGATCTTAATACGGGGGGAGGGGGGTGGACGAACTTTCCAAAGGTCTGAGAACTCTGTCACACACTGCCCAACCGCAAAATGATATATAGTACAATGACTTGGTTGAGAATATAGCCGAGAGTTCTAGCATAGCAACCTCCATTGGCTCGATTCATTGTCTATTCTACCGTGACGGCAACGCCGAGCACTATATATGACGAGATGTATGTGTTTGGAGCAGGTGGTCAAGGATGTATTTACCCCCACATGGGTGGCAACATAGTCTACGGACTACTTTTATGTCTCTCTAGTCTTTGGCCGTCTATTTGGTCTTATGCTTGACTTTGTGCGATTGCTAGACTACAACTTGTGTGTGTGTGTGCGCGCGCGCATGCGCGCGTGCATGCGTGCGTGCGTGCGTGCGTGTGTGTGTGTGTCATGCAGCTGCCAGGTGTGTACTCGTGTACTTAAATTGTATCGATTTATGCGATATTATGAGTCAATAAAGTGTTGTTTGTCGGAGAATTAAATACAACTCATTGTGTCGATCATATTAAAAGTCCAGGTTGGTTGGGTGGAAATAAACTCCTCCATTGTACTGAGGTTGTTTCTAAGGCGTGCATCGGCAGTGGTTACAGCTCGATCAAAGTTAGGAGACAATTTTCCTCCAACAAACATAAAATATAGTAAAAAATTATGCACTTAATGAAAGAGAGACATTAAATTGTAAAGGAAATTTGGGATCCTAATAGACCATCTGAGCGTTGAACAAGTGAAATTTAATTGACATAAACATATGTAAGGCAATTCACCAATTTCCCTTTAAAAATATGCTCTATGTATTTAGAAAGTTGATCATATATTTTACAAATGGGAATTGAGAAAAAATTGATGCATCATTTTTCAGACGGGCACTGTTGTAAAATATAAATTAGCATGATTACTCACTACACATATGGTATTTATGTTTCTAATAAATAACATGAGACACACATCCATACAATGCACAATTACCATTCTACAAAAAAGTAGGGAGTATATGTGAACATAATTTACGAACCTAAAATAAGACTGAGATTGTGGATGGTTAAGCCTAACTAAGATCTCCCAAATGAATGCCATAATATAGTTTCTTGTTAGTATTTTGTGTGGACAAGGATGGAGAGGAATTTGTTTGGATCCAATGCATGCGGACGTGCCGAATTAGTGCTGCGCGCATGTAGCTTGCGCTATAGTAGTACTTAAATGGCAGTAGTGTACTGCGTCCTGGCTAATCAGTGGCTAATTGCCAACGAACTGGTCAATGGCGCATGTGCCGATCGATCGAGCTTGGAATCAACTGTTAATTAACTTGCTGACGCTGTAAAGAAGAACCTAATATACGTAATCAAAACAACGTCAGGGTTACGTACAGGTGCTTAAACAAGAGTAAAGTCGCAGGAAATCATAAGTCTACATATGTACGTACCTGGCCTACCACAAACTAACCACTTAGAAATTTATAATCATTCCTTATTTCAAAAGCTATATTTTTTGTGAATATTTTTCAAAAGCTATATACATAGGCATACAGGAAAGAGTAACTTGGTCCCCGCAAAAAAAAAAAGGAAAGAGTAACTTGGTCACCTAGCATTGTAGTGTACTATATATGGAATCGGATGCATTTCTGGACGCTGACACATTTGTTTTGAGTGATGCAGGAGCCTTTTATACTTTTCATAGATTTCCGAATCAATCTTTTGCTCGCTTTGTCTCATGTATGTTCTAGAAGAAGAGCACCGCACATGGAAGGGTTTAACGTGTACACCCAAAGTATGGCATGAGCACAATGTTCCCGCCTTTGCTTTCTTTTTCTTAAAAAAAGAGCGCAGATGGATTAATTAAGGGCCAAATTGGAAAAGAAACTGGAGCATTAGTACGAAATTATGAAGGAATCAAATTGCGTAATTTGTGTAAACTAAACTCATACGTTCAACATATGCAGGTTTGGATCAAAATTGTGACATTTCTGTAAATGAACCCATGCCCTTTTCTCCTGGTAAACGGGGTTTATTATGCTTATTTTGTAATGATTTTTTCCATGGTTGTCTATGGTTTTTATTGACTGTTGTTGACTCTAGTCTCGTTGCTTTGCATCAACTTTAATAAAAGTATCGTGTATATCTGAGCATGTAGAGGACCGGAAGTTTATCATTCCTTTCATGAAAAAAGTAGTGTCATTACAGGTACGGTGCTTGAGGACCGTATCCGGCATACAATGTTGACCGGAACCCACTCAAACAACAGTACGATTTGTCAACTCTAGCAAAATCTGCACGAGTAGTGTGCCTAACACTATTCTACATTCTATCCAACCTTGAAATGTTCGCTCGTTTATTTTTTAACACAGGATGGTTCTCATAAGACCCAACAACTTTATTTATACCAATATAAAATGACTCAAATATGCATGTCCGATTAATTTTGGCCATTAAACCATACCAATCCAACGACCTAGATTGATCCAGTGATGAGCGTTCAACATATTTAGCATTCAATTGATATCATATTAAATATCAAAGTCTATGCTAATCACGTAATTAAAACGCAATTGGTATCCTACATAATATCAACGTGCAATTTTTCTCCATAATATCAAAGTGCATTGCACATACGCATTTACTAGTTCATAGTTAACAATTAAGATAAAGCAATGTGCAAGATTCCACATTTAGATAAACGATATGGGCTTTTACGGGGCAAGGAATCTGAATTATGAGAAAAACAGTACCGTAGTAGTAGAATGGATCAACAACATACAGACCGTGTAGACGTACTGACTTTTTATGAGGTGCCTTGTTGTTCTGTTTTAATCTTGTAAACTTGAGCCAATGTATCTTGAGTGTTCTTGATAATGGCACTTAGAGATGGCCTAATATTCCAATTCCCAAGATTGTGCAATGGTCCTGCCTCTTCATCGGATCAGCTAGCACTTGGCTATCCGTGAAGCCTTTTGCAACTGCATTTCAATTGAAATATAGGTCATTGGTTCCATAGCTTTCAACGCCGTTTCAAAGCTTGAAGAAGCTTGGTCCTATGAAGCAAAAAAATGGGAAAGGAGGTTCAAACTCTCAGCCTCTGCATGAATGTGGTGCACATAACCATCTTTTATATATTAAAATTGATGCAAGGCAATGTGGTCAAAATCATCAAGCAGTGGAGTACGAAACATAGGCCACTATGATAATACCCAATACAAAGAGATGAGATAAACGCCCTCACGCCATCATCGTCGCATCTTGCCAGAGATAGCCCAGACAAGAATTTTCATCCTGGTTACCAACACCAATCATTGAAGGCCAACAAAATAGCAAATGAGACAATGCCTTCACCGAGATAACGATGTAAGTTTCCCGCTGCTAAGCTCGACCGATAAAGTCTAGAACAAGGGTTCTAACCTCGTACAAAGCATTGTTCCAATCACCATCTTGACAACGGATCTTCCTATAGTCACGCCATCTAATACTCCACGTCACACCAGAGTGGCGCTAGCAAATGGGTGGGCAATATTACTACCTTAGACCATCACCATGGCCGTTGGGAGACTGACCATGTCGCAAATGTGGTTACTGCTACACGACACCAATGTGAATTGACCTACAACATCCACCGCGTCCCAAGGGTCATTGCATTGGCTTCCTCCGCATGAACACTAGGGGATGTCACCTTCCTTGATGTTGATGTGGAATCATCTGTGCACCCGAGGCATATTCCCTACAGATACGAACACTTGCTCCGGGAGCCAGATGCATGCCTATGACCATCACATGGTCGCGCCACCACCGGATGTTAGATCTGTTGATTTTAATATGATCAGTAAGATTTACACCACTAACAACCATTTTCCAATTGTTAGGGTAGAACAAGTTGTACCTCAAGTGAAGTAAGTGCCTGTCTGCGCCAAACCCTCTGGAGTACCTCGGGCATGTCATCACCGCTTGAGGAGTGGTGATGGATCCGACCAAGATTGCAATTGTGCGGCAATAGCCGCAACCTACAATAGTAAAGCAACTCCGTGGATTTCTGGTTTGGTTGGATATTGCCGCAAGTTTATTTGCCACTATAAGATTGTTTGTCAGCAATCCATTTTGCATCAATATTTCTTACTATTAATCTATTTTGCACAGGATCACATCATTCAAATACCTTTTCCCTCTTAATTTGCATCTTGTACCGAAGAAAGGGAAATGCCGAGAAGATGCAGAAAAGTGCCAAAATAAGGACAATGAAGAAATTATTTTTTCGAAGCTAGGAAAATTTAGAAAAAAAATTGGTAGCGTTCGCATGAGAAGAGTGTCAAGGGAGCAGCCACAGGCTAGGAGGCCCCTATGACCAACATGTGTCCTCACCATGTGGCCAGGCCTTAGGTTGTGGCCCATGGGTGTGTGGGGCCCATAGGGCGTGCCTCTAGTGCTCTTGGGCACCCCTGGTCATATTTAGCCTAAAACTTGCACCTCTAATTTATGAGATTTTTTTCACCGCCATCTTCAAGGCGGAAACTGAGAGGGGCACTTTTTTGCTCCTAGAGGGCTAATTCTCTAGGATCCTTCCCCACCGGGTAAGATTAAAAAAGTAAAGTCAAGTTTATAAGGTTGGGGTGTGAACATCAGGGAGACACTATTCAGCAGAAGAAAGAACTCTTTGCTAAACTAGAAAAATTATAGGCTTTGGAAAAAAAGATCAAGTCTCGCACACAATATGTAAGGAAGGGTTTTTTCCAAAGCTTTATTATGAAAACGTATGATGAAGAGGAGCTGTTCTGGCAATACAAGTCTAGTGTAAAATGGTTCTTTCAAGGTGACAACAACACCAAATTCATCCACAAAATTACCAAGAATAGGAAGAATATGTTTTCATTGAAACCTGACAAGGGTATAATCGAAGGGGATGAAACAACTCTTGTCTCATGCCACTGATTATTACAAGAGCCTTTTTGGTGGGGGGGTTTGGTAACCCTAAGTGATGACATATGGGATGATGTTGTGAAATTATCTGATAATGACAGATTGGAACTTGAAAGATTTTTTTGAGTTGGAAATAAAGAATGTCAGTGATAGTATGGCTATTAATAGGGGGCAATGACTTGATGGATTCCTACTTAGTTCTAATAGGCTTGTTGGCCTATTGGTAAGCATGATTTGATTAGTTTGTTTAATGGTCTATACACACACACACACACTTTGGATCTCAGCAGAATTAATTATGTGGTCATTATCCTTTGACCCAAAAGTCCCAATGATGACACTATTCAGAAGCATAGACCCATTTTCTTGCTAGAACTCTGATTTAAGATCTTTTCCAAGGTTGTTACACTTAGAGTTGAGTTGGCTTGCTCTTTTTTAATCTACATTTATTAAATGTAGGAGAATGGATGGGTGTACTGACCCTACATGAAGTGCTCCATGAGGCTAGAGAAAGAAAGCAACAGGTGAATCTGAAATTAGATTTTGAGAAATCTTATGACAAGGTTGATTGTTCATATTTGATGGATTGTGTCCGGCAAAGAGGGTACAGTGATAAATGGTGCAAATGGATTCAGGCATGGTATAGGGAGGCACATTGTCTGTTGAAATCAATAACTCTTATGGCCCATATTTGGTAGTATTATAGGTGTTAGACAAGGTGATCCCTTATGACATTTCTTGTTTATCCTGGCTACTGATAGCCTCAATAAAATGATCCATAGATCTCAGGCTGCGGGGAGCCTAGTTGGATTCGTCCCACATCTTATTAATAATGGCTTATGACCTTTCGAGGTCCTGCTTCAGCGTGTCCACTTCCGAAGTCAGAGCGGCGGACGCAAGTAGGGTAGCCTGCACATGCATATTGACTCATTTTTGTTAGACTCCTGCGAATTCTATTTGATCCTCTATTCGGCTTTTCTTCCCGAACGCCAAATAGAGCATCAGGGGCTACTGTCTATGCGGTACTATTATTTACACTTTCTTTACTTACCTCAAAGCCTGTCAAAAGGCTAGTACAAGCTTCAGTCAGTCCATTTTTTGCGGACTGAACCTTCTGGACCACCGCACTCATAATAGCGCGGTGCTCCTCGTCGATGGAGGCGCCTTTGAGTGCCTCCAACATATTGTCCAGCACCTCCGGTTGGATGGAGGCCGCCGGCACGGTGGACTTGCTCCTCTTGGAAGGAGGTCCCCCGCCGGACTCTGGAACCTTTGAAGGTTCCGGAGCAGCGTCCGGCCTAGAGCCGGACTTGGAGCCCTGGGGGGTTTCATCCCCCTTACTCCTGGAGTCTGGGAGGTCGCCTCGCGGCGCCTCCAGGACCAGCTCCTCCTGGATTGGAACCTGTTGGGACAACACCTCGGTGTCGTTCGTAGGGCGGGGGAAGGAAGCCGTCGGAAGTGAGTTCACGTCTGACGAGTCCAGTGAGCCGCTCGACGACGCGTCGAGCCGGTCTTTGGGTGGGCTGCATAAACACATTCGACATAAGGGAAAGCTGTGCAATAAACGAATACTATGAATTACTTTGGTATCCGGATACTTACGATTTCGCCAGGGGCTTGGCCCTGGGCACCCACTCCTCTCTGCCGTCGTCAGCGTCGGTGGAGTAGTCCGGAGAAAGGGTTTTCCCCTTCTTGGACCCTTCGGCCTCCCCAGTTGGGGCGGCCTTCCTTTTCTTCCCTTCCCCCACTGGAGGGGGAGGGGTCTCTTCTTCCTCCTCCTCGTCTTCATGGGAGGAGTGCGCCTCGGATTCGTCGGATGGTGAATCCGACACCTCCGGGCGTCGGGCACTCTTTCGAGTCCCCGTGGCCTTCTTCTTGGCCCTCTTCTCCGGCACCACATAGGGTGCCGGAACCAGCAGCTTCGCCAGGTGAGCGTCCGCTGGGCCTTCGGGCAAAGGAGCCGGACAGTTGATCTGTCCGAACGTCACCTGCCAATCCTGTTAGAGGAAAGGGAGCTTAGATCCCGCTTAGAATCAAACTATGTAAAATTGATACCCTGTAAAAGGAAAAACAGCTTACCACGAGCACGTGACGCTGCACGCTGAATCTGCGATCCTCGGTAGAGGATGCAGGAGCCTCGGCGCCCTTGAAAATCATCCTCCAGGCATCTTCGTACGTCATGTCGAAGAGCCTGTTTAGAGTTTGATGTTGCGCCGGGTCAAACTCCCACAGTTTGAAGGCCCGTCGTTGACACCGGAGGATCAGGCGGATGAGCATAACCTGGACTACGTTGACAAGTTTGAGCTTCTTGTTCACCAGGGTTTGGACGCATGTTTGGAGTCCGGTCAGCTCTCCTTTTTTACCCCACGACAGGCCGGTCTCCTTCCAGGAGGTGAGCCGCGTAGGGGGTCTGGACCGAAACTCGGGGGCTACGACCCATTCGGGGTCGCACGGCTCGGTGATGTAAAACCACCCCGATTGCCACCCCTTCAGGGTCTCCACAAAGGAGCCCTCGAGCCATAGGACGTTGGCCATCTTGCCAACCATGGCATCGCCGCACTCCTCCTGGCTGCCGCGCACCACCTTCGGCTTGACGTTGAAAGTCTTAAGCCATAGGCCGAAGTGGGGGCGGATGCGAAGGAACGCCTCGCACACGATGATGAACGCTGAGATGTTGAGGACGAAGTTCGGGGCCAGATCATGGAAATCCAGGCCGTAGTAGAACATGAGCCCCCGGACAAATGGATGCAGAGGGAAGCCCAGTCCGCGGAGGAAATGGGGGAGGAATACCACCCTCTCATGGGGCCTAGGAGTGGGGATGAGCTGCCCCTTTTCGGGAAGCCGGTGCGCTATATCGCTAGCCAGATATCTGGCCTTCCTCAGCTTTTTGATGTGTCCCTCCGTGACGGAGGAGACCATCCACTTGCCTCCCGCTCCGGACATGACTGGAGAAGGTTGAGGTGGTAGTGCGGACTTGGGCGCTGGAGCTCGAGTGCGCAAGAATGGATAGGCAGAGGAAGAAGAAGGCGTGGGTGAAAAGGTGGATCCTTATCCCCTTATATGGGTGGACGCAACAACGTGTCCCCACCAGCCTGGTAAAACTCGCTTATCTCCAAGCACCGTAATCAATGGCGCGGTTGGGTTACCCATGCCCGTATTGATGAGAATCTCGGAATAAGGGGACACGATCTCTGCTTTAACAAGACGTGCCAAGGAAACCGCCTCGCGTAGTGCGCTAAGATGGGACAGTAAAACGGTTCGAATAAAAGCTTGGCCGTGGTGTGATGTCACACTACGGAATACGTCAGCAGATTAGATTTGTGTAAATATTATTCTCTCTATGGCAATATGTGGAAACTTATTTTGCAGAGCCGGACACTATCTTTGTGTTTAAAATCTTCTATGAAGTACTTGGAGGAGGAACCCGCCTTGCAATGCCGAAGACAATTTGCGCGCCAGACTCGTCGTCATTGAAGCCTGGTTCAGGGGCTACTGAGGGAGTCCTGGATTAGGGGGTGTTCGGATAGCCGAACTATACCTTCAACCGGACTCCTGGACTATGAAGATACAAGACTGAAGACTCCGTCCCATGTCCGGAAGGGACTTTCCTTGGCGTGGAAGGCAAGCTTGGCGATACGGATGTTCAGATCTCCTACCATTGTAACCGACTCTATGTAACCCTAACCCTATCCGGTGTCTATATAAACCGGAGGGTTTTAGTCCGTAGGACAATATACACATCAACAATCATACCATAGGCTAGCTTCTAGGGTTTAGCATCTCTGATCTCGTGGTAGATCTACTCTTGTACTACCCATATCATCAATATTAATCAAGTAGGACGTAGGGTTTACCTCCATCGAGAGGGCCCGAACCTGGG
Organism: Triticum urartu; assembly: GCF_003073215.2. Lineage (NCBI taxonomy): Eukaryota > Viridiplantae > Streptophyta > Magnoliopsida > Poales > Poaceae > Triticum > Triticum urartu. The sequence goes on along the minus strand of NC_053026.1, from coordinate 72,210,798 downwards.
TAAAACTTCGTGTCCCTTGCCTCCTGTTACCACCCGGCCTCGACGCACAGTTCGGGACCCCCTACCCGAGATCCACCGGTTTTGACACCGATAGTCACTCTAAGTATCGGAGAGGTATCTCTGGGCCCTCTCAGTAATACACATCATAAGCTTGCAAGCAAACGATGGCTGCTCCTCCTACTTGGGCGCCTCCTATGGCTGCTCCTCCCTCCCTCCCACCTATATATATGTAGGAGGGGCGCCTAGCATACACCAGATCAATTGTTAGTCATGTGTGGCGCTCCCCTCACTGTTTACACCCCCGGTCATATTTTTGTAGTGCTTAGGCGAAGCCCTGCAGAGATCACTTCACCATCACCATCACCACACCGTCGTGCTGACGGTACTCATCTATTACCTCGCCGTCTTGCTGGATCAAAAAGGCAGAGGACGTCACCAAGCTGAAAGTGTGCTGAACGCGGAGGTGTCGTACGTTTGGTACTAGATCGGTTGGATCGCGAAGAAAGTTCGACTACATCAACCGCGTTGTGAAACGCTTCCGCTTACGGTCTATCAGGGTACGTAGACACACTCTCCACTCTCGTTGCTATGCATCACCTTGATAGATCTTGCGTGTGCGTAGAAAATTTTTGTTTTCCATGCAACGTTTCCTAACAGTGGCATCCGAGCAGGTCTATGCGTAGATGATATGCACGAGTAGAACACAAAGAGTTGTGGGCGGTGATAGTCATACTTCTTACCACCAATGTCTTATTTTTATTCGGCGGTATTGTGTGATGAAGCGGCCGGACCAACCTTACGTGTCCACGCACATGAGACTGGTTCCACCGACAGACATGCAACTAGTTTTGCATAAAGGTGGCTGGCGGGTGTTTGTTTCTCCTACTTTAGTTGAATCGAATTTGACTACGGCCGGTCCTTAAAGAAGGTTAAAATAGCAAACTTGATGGAACAACGTTGTGGTTTTTGCGTAGGTAAGAACAGTTCTTGCTAGAAGCCCATAGCAGTTACGTAAAACTTGCAACAACAAAGTAAAGGACGTCTAACTTGTTTTTGCAGGGCATGTTGTCATGTGATATGGTCAATACATGATGTGATATACATTATTGTATGAGATGATCATGTTTTGTAAGTTATTAGCAACCGGCAGGAGCCTTATGGTTGTCTCTTTATTGTACGAAATGCAAACGCCATGTAATTTCTTTACTTTATCACTATGCGTTAGCGATAGTTGTAGAAGCAATAGTTGGCGAGACGACCACGATGCAACGATGGAGATCAAGGTGTCAAGCTGGTGACGACAGATATCATGACAATGCTTTGGCGATGGAGATCAAAAGTACAAGATGATTATGGTCATACCATGTCACATATTTTGATTGCATGTGATGTTTATCTTTTATGCATCTTATTTTGCTTAGATCGGGGTAGCATTATAAGATGATCCCTTCACTAAATTTCAAGGTAAAAGTGTTCTCCCCGATTATGCACCGTTGCCAAAGTTCATCATTTCGAAGCACCACATGATGATTAGTGTGATAGACTCTATGTTCACATACAATGGGTGTAAGACAGTTTTGCATATGCAGAATACTTGGGTTAAACTTGACGAGCCTAGCATGTACAGACATGGTCTCGGAACACTAGAGAGCGAAAGGTCGAACGTGAGTCATATAGTAGATATGACCAACATAGAGATGTTCACCATTGATGACTACCCCATCTCACGCGATGATCGGACATTGGTTAGTTGATTTGGATCGCGTATCACTTAGATGACTTGAGGGATGTCTATTTAAGTGGGAGTTCATTAGTAATTTGATTAATTGAACTTAGTCCTAATAGTATTTGCATATATATATATGTTGTAGATCAATAGGTCGCGATATAGCTCCCCTATTTTTGATATGTTCCTAGAGGAAAATAAGTTCAAAGATGATAGTAGCAATGATGCGGACTGGGTCCGTGATCTGAGATTATCCTCATTGTAGCACAGAGGAATATGTCCTTGATGCACCGCTAGGTGACAGGCCTATTGCAGGAGCAGATGCAGACGTTATGAACGTTTTGACAAGCTCGGTATGAGGACTACTTGATAGTTTAGTGCGCCATGCTTTACGGCTTAGAACTGGGACATCAAAAATGTCTTGAATTCCATGGAGCATATGAGATGTTCCAAGAGCTGAAATTGGTATTTCAGACTCATGCCCACGTCGATAGGTATGAGACCTCTGACAAGTACTTTGCCTACAAGAAGGAGGAGAATAGTTCAGCCAGTGAGCATGTGCTCAGAATGTCTGGGTACTACAATCGCTTGAATCAAGTGGGAGTTAATCTTCCAGATAAGATATTGATTGACAAGAGTTCTCTAGCCACTATCACCAAGCTACTACTTCATGATGAAATATAATGTGCAAGGGATGAAGAAAACAATTCTCAAGCTCTTCGCGATGCTGAAATCGACGAAGGTAGAAATCAAGAAAGAGTGAAGTCTACTACACAACCTTCTTCTTGTAGACATTGTTGGGCCTCCAAGTGCAGAGGTTTGTAGGACAGTAGCAAATTTCCCTCAAGTGGATGACCTAAGTTTTATCAATCCGTGGGAGGCATAGGATGAAGATGGTCTCTCTCAAGCAACCCTGCAACCAAATAACAAAGAGTCTCTTGTGTCCCCAACACACCCAATACAATGGTAAATTGTATAGGTGCACTAGTTCGGCGAAGAGATGGTGATACAAGTGCAATATGGATAGTAGATAATGGTTTTTGTAATCTGAAAATATAAAAACAGCAAGGTAGCAAGTGGTAAAAGTGAGCAAAAACGGTATTGCAATGCGTTGAAACAAGGCCTAGGGTTCATACTTTCACTAGTGCAAGTTCCCTCAACAATAATAACATAATTGGATCATATAACTATCCCTCAACATGCAACAAAGAGTCACTCCAAAGTCACTAATAGCGGAGAACAAACAAAGAGATTATGGTAGGGTACCAAACCACCTCTAAGTTATCCTTTCTGATCGATCTATTCAAGAGTCCGTAGTAAAATAACACGAAGCTATTCTTTCCGTTCAATCCATCATAGAGTTCGTACTAGAATAACACCTTAAGACACAAATCAACCAAAACCCTAATGTCATCTAGATACACCAATGTCACCTCAAGTATCCGTGGGTATGATTATACGATATGCATCACACACTCTCATATTCATCTATTCAACCAACACAAAGAACTTCAAAAGAGTGCCCCAAAGTTTATATCGGAGAGTCAAGACGAAAACGTGTGCCAACCCCTATGCATAAGTTCACGAGGTCACGGAACTCACAAGTTGATCACCAAAACATACATCAAGTGGATCACATGATATCCCATTGTCACCATAGATAAGCACGTGCAAGACATACATCAAGTGTTCTCAAATCCTTAAAGACTCAATCCGATAAGATAACTTCAGAGGGAAAACTAAATTCATCACAAGAGAGTAGATGGGGAGAAACATCATAAGATCCAACTATAATAGGAAAGCTCGCGATACATCAAGATCGTACCACCTCAAGAACACGAGAGAGAGAGATCAAACACATAGCTATTGGTACATACCCTCAGCCCCGAGGGAGAACTACTCCCTCCTCGTCATGGAGAGCGCCAGGATGATGAAGATGGCCACCGGAGAGGGATTCCCCCCTCCGGCAGGGCGCCGGAACGGGTCTAGATTGGTTTTCGGTGGCTACCGAGGCTTCTGGTGGCGGAACTCCCGATCTATTCTGCTGTTTGATGTTTGGGGGTATATGGATATATGTAGAAGGAAGAAGTATGTCGGTGGAACAACGAGGGGCCCACGAGGGTGTAGGGCGTGCCCGGGGGTGGGCGCGCCCCCTGCCTCGTGGCTGCCTTGTTGCTTGCCTGACGTATACTCCAAGTCTCCTAGATTGCTTCCGTTGAGAAAATCACGTTCCCGAAGGTTTCATTCTGTTTAATATTCCTTTTCATCGAAACCCTAAAATAGGCAAGAAAACAGCAATTTGGGCTGGGCCTCGGTTAATAGGTTAGTCCCAAAAATAATATAAAAGTGTAAAATAATCCCAATAACATCCAAAATAGATAACATAATAGCATGGAACAATCAAAAATTATAGATACGTTGGAGACGTATCAGCATCCCCAAGCTTAATTCCTGCTCCTCCTCGAGTAGGTAAATGATAAAAACAGAATTTTTGATGTGGAATGCTACCTAACATATTTCTCTAAGTAATTCTTTTTATTGTGGCATGAATGTTCAGATCCATAAGATTCAAGACAAAAGTTTAATATTGACATAAAAATAATAATACTTCAAGCATACTAATAAATCAATCATGTATCCTCAAAATAACATGGCCAAAGCAAGCTATCCCTACAAAATCATACAGTCTGGCTATGCTCCATCTTCACCACACAAAGTATTTAAATCATGCACAACCCCGATGACAAGCCAAGCAATTGTTTCATACTTTTGATGTTCTCAAACTTTTTCAATCTTCACGCAATACATGAGCGTGAGCCATGGATATAGAACTATGGTGGAATAGAATGGTGGTTGTGGAGAAGACAAAAAGGAGAATACAGTCTCACATCAACTAGGCGTATCAACGGGCTATGGAGATTCCCATTAATAGATTTCAATGTGAGTGAGTAGGGATTGCCATGCAACGGATGCACTAGAGATATAAGTGTATGAAAGCTCAACAAGAGAAACTAGCGGGTGTGCATCCAACTCGCTTCCTCACGAAGACCTAGGGCATTTTAAGGAAGCCCATCATTGGAATATACAAGCCAATTTCTATAATGAAAGATTCCCACTAGTATATGAAAGTGACAACATAGAAGACTCTCTATCATGAAGATCATGGTGCTACTTTGAAGCACAAGTGTGGAAAAAGGATAGTAACATTGTCCCTTCTCTCTTTTTCTCTCATTTTTTTTCTTTAGGCCTTCTTTTTTTGGCCCCCTTTTTTCGTTCGGAGTCTTGTCCCGACTTGTGGGGGAATCATAGTCTCCATCCTCTTTTCCTGACTGGGACAATGCTCTAATAATGATGATCATCACACTTTATTTACTTACAACTCGATACTTAGAACCAAATATGACTCTATGTGAATGCCTATGGCGGTGTACCGGGATGTGCGATGATGCATGAGTGACATGTATGAAAATTATGAATGGTGGCTTTGCCACAAATACGATGTCAACCACATGATCATGCAAGCAATATGACAATGATGAAGCGTGTCATAATAATGGAACGATGGAAAGTTGCATGGCAATATATCTCGGAATGGCTATGAAAATGCCATAATAGGTAGGTATGGCGGCTGCTTTGACGAAGGAATATGGTGGGTGTATGATACCGGCGAAAAGTGCGCGGTATTAGAGAGGCTAGCAATGGTGGAAGGGTGAGAGTGCGTATAATACATGGACTCAACATTAGTCATAAAAAACTCACATACTTATTGCAAAAATCTATTAGTTATCGAAACAAAGTATTACGCGCATGCTCCTAGGGGGTAGATTGGTAGGAAAAGACCATCGCTTGTCCCCGACCGCCACTCATAAGGACGACAATCAATAAATAAATCATGCTCCGACTTCGTCACATAACGGTTCACCATACGTGCATGCTACGGGAATCACAAACTTCAACACAAGTATTTCTCAAATTAACAACTACTCAACTAGCATGACTCTAATATCACCATCTTCATATCTCAAAACAATTATCAAGAATCAAACTTCTCTTAGTATTCAATGCACTTATATGAAAGTTTTTATTATTGCCATGTTGTTCTAAAGGACTCTCAAAATAATATATGTGAAGTATGAGAGATCAATTATTTCTATAAAATAAAACCACCACCGAGCTCTAAAAAGATATAAGTGAAGCACTAGAGCAAATGACAAACTACTCCAAAAGATATAAGTGAAGATCAATGAGTAGTCGAATAATTATGCAACTGTGTGAAGATTCTCTAACATTTAAGAATTTCAGATCTTGGTATTTTATTCAAACAGCAAGCAAAAGAAAATAAAACAAAATGACTCTCCAAGCAAAACACATATCATGTGGTGAATAAAAATATAGCTCCAAGTAAAGTTACCGATGAACGAAGACGAAAGAGGGGATGCCTTCCGGGGTATCCCCAAGCTTAGGCTCTTGGTTGTCCTTGAATATTACCTTGGGGTAACTTGGGCATCCCCAATCTTAGACTCTTGCCACTCCTTATTCCATTGTCCATCGAATCTTTACCCAAAACTTGAAAACTTCACAACACAATACTTAACAAAAAACTCGTAAGCTCCGTTAGTATAAGAAAATAAATTACCACTTAGGTACTGTTGTGAACTCATTCTAAATTCATATTGGTGTTAGGCCTACTGTATTCCAACTTCTCTATGGTTTATAAACTCTTTTACTAGCCATAGATTCATCAAAATAAGCAAACAACACATAGAAAATAGAATCTGTCAAAAACAGAACAGTCTGTAGTAATCTGTAGGATTCGAATACTTCTGCAACTCCAAATATCCTGAGAAATTAGGAAGTCCTAGGAAATTTGTTTATTAATCTATTTCATGTGGAATTGGTATTTTATCGCTCTCTAGTAAAAAATGAAAATTATTCTAGTGAGTGCATACTTTCTGTTTTTTACAGCAAGATCAAATAACAATCACCCAAGAAGGTCCTAAAGGCTTTACTTGGCACAAACACTAATTAAAACATAGAACCACATCTAAACAGAGGCTGAATGATTTATTTATTACTAAACAGGAACAAAAAGCAAGGAACAAAAATAACATTGGGTTGCTTCCCAACAAGCGCTAATGTTTAACGCCCCTAGCTAGGCATGATGATTTCAATGATGCTCACATAAAAGATAAGAATTGAAACATAAAGAGAGCATCATGAAGAATATGACTAGCACATTTAAGTCTAACCCACTTCCTATGCATAGGGATTTTGTGAGCAAACAACTTATAGGAACAATAATCAACTAGCATAGGAAGGCAAAACAAGCATAACTTCAAAACTTTAAGCACATAGAGAGGAAACTTGATATTATTGCAATTCCTACAAGCATATATTCCTCCCTAATAATAATTTTCAGTAGCATCATGAATGAATTCAACAATATAACCAGCGCCTAAAGCATTCTTTTCATGATCTACAAGCATAGAAAATTTACTACTCTCTACATAAGCAAAATTCTTCTCAATCGGAATAGTGGGAGTATCATAAGAGACTCGAATACTATAAATTGTTTCCACATTAAAAGAGTAATGTTCAGAAAAAGGGTAATCATAATCATGACAAGTTTTATAAATATAATCATCACTACTTTTATAGCATATGTATCATCAAAATAATTATCATAAGTAGCAACTTTGTTCTCATCATAATTGATTGAAACCTCTTCCAAGATAGTGGAATCATCACTAAATAAAGTCATGACCTCTCCAAATCCACTTTCATAATTATCAAAATAAGATTCAACATCCTCAAAAATAGTGGGATCATTACTTCCTAAAGTTGACACTCTTCCAAACCCACTTTCATCAATATAACCATCATAAATAGGAGGCATTCTATTATCATAATAAATTTGCATATCAAAACTTGGGGGGCTAGAAATATCATCTTCATCAAACGTAGCATCCCCAAGCTTGGGACAAACATTAATTGTAGCAAATACATTATCAAACATGTCATTCTCATCAAACATAGCATCCCCAACCTTGGGCCTTTTCATATCATAAGCATAATCACTCTCATTATTAATAGTATGGATAGCACCAATAGTATATCAATTATTATCATCACAATGAGTAATAGGAGCAACATCATTTGGGAGAGATACCTTTCTACCTTTGCTTCGCCGTCTTTTCTTTTTCTTTTTCACATCATGTGTGGGTTCAATCCTCTTTTTGGAGCTCCTTATTAATGAGATTGGTTGAATAGAAGGCTCCTCCTCGTTACTTGATTCATCATAAGAAATAATAGGAGAATATTGGGAAGTCTCTTCCCTTTCGTTAGTATTCTCTTCATCTTCTATTTGTTTTCTTCTCTTTATGTATTTGGCAATATAAGGATTTTCAATTCAATTCACCGCACAATACATATAAATTTCCTCTAGATCAATGTCGATGAATTTCTTGAGGTTATATTCTGGAATAAGCTTAGTTTGACGTTTCATTTCTTCATAACCCAAAAGCAAACTAAGTTCATTGTGATGTGCAAGGGAAATCAAGTCATCATAATTTTTGGACACGATCCGATCATGAAACAATTTGCATTTGATATTTAAATGACCATGTTCATTGCAAAGTTCACAAGTATGGCTAAGATATTTTAAATTTTCAGCACTAACATTTAGCCTTACTTGCAACCATTTAGTTTCCAAATACTTATGCCTCTTGCAAAATCTATCTTCCCTAATTGGTGTGTACTTGCAGGCTCTATATATTCCACTAAAGTTGACATGCTTATAAGAGACATTTTCATCATGACTAGTGCAATCATCATTAGTACTATGGATATTCAAGGAGTTCATACTAACAACATTGCAATCATGCTAATCATTCAAAGATTTAGTGCCAAACATTTTATAGACTTCTTCTTATAGCACTTGAGCACAATTTTCCTTTCCATCATTCTCACGAAAGATATTAAAAAGATGAATCGTATAAGGCAAACTCAATTCCATTTTTTTGTAGTTTTTTTTATAAACTAAACTAGTTCTAAAACAAGAAACAAAAAGATTCGATTGCAAGATCTAAAGATATACCATTAAGTACTAACCTCCCCGGCAACGGCGCCAGAAAAGAGCTTGATGTCTACTACACAACCTTCTTCTTGTAGACATTGTTGGGCCTCCAAGTGCAGAGGTTTGTAGGACAGTAGCAAATTTCCCTCAAGTGGATGACCTAAGGTTTATCAATCCGTGGGAGGCGTAGGATGAAGATGGTCTCTCTCAAGCAACCCTGCAACCAAATAACAAAGAATCTCTTGTGTCCCCAACACACCCAATACAATGGTAAATTGTATAGGCGCACTAGTTCGGTGAGGAGATGGTGATACAAGTGCAATATGGATAGTAGATAATGGTTTTTGCAATCTGAAAATATAAAAACAGCAAGGTAATTAATGATAAAAGTGAGCGTAAATGGTATTGCAATGCGTTGAAACAAGGCCTAGGGTTCATACTTTCACTAGTGCAAGTTCCCTCAACAATAATAACATAATTGGATCATATAACTATCCGTCAACATGCAACAAAGAGTCACTCCAAAGTCACTAATAGTAGAGAACAAACGAAGAGATTATGGTAGGGTACGAAACCACCTCAAAGTTATCCTTTCTGATCGATCTATTCAAGAGTCCGTAGTAAAATAACACGAAGCTATTCTTTCTGTTCAATCTATCATAGAGTTCGTACTAGAATAACACCTTAAGACACAAATCAACCAAAACCCTAATGTCACCTAGATACTCCAATGTCACCTCAAGTATCCGTGGGTATGATTATACGATATGCATCACACAAACTCAGATTCATCTATTCAACCAACACAAGGAACTTCAAAAGAGTGCCCCAAAGTTTCTACATGAGAGTCAAGACGAAAATGTGTGCCAACCCCTATGTATAAGTTCACGAGGTCACGGAACTCACAAGTTGATCACCAAAACATACATCAAGTGGATCACATGATATCCCATTGTCACCACAGATAAGCACGTGCAAGACATACATCAAGTGTTCTCAAATCCTTAAAGACTCAATCCGATAAGATAACTTCAAAGGGAAAACTCAATTCATCACAAGAGAGTAGAGGGGGAGAAACATCATAAGATCCAACTATAATAGCAAAGCTCGCGATACATCAAGATCGTACCACCTCAAGAACACGAGAGAGAGAGAGAGAGAGATCAAACACATAGCTACTGGTACATACCCTCAGCCCCGAGGGAGAACTACTCCCTCCTCGTCATGGAGAGCGTCGGGATGATGAAGATGGCCATCGGAGAGGGATTCCCCCCTCCGGCAGGGCGCCGGAACGGGTCTAGATTGGTTTTCGGTGGCTACCGAGGCTTCTGGCGGCGGAACTCGCGATCTATTCTACTGTTCGATGTTTGGGGGGTATATGGATATATATAGAAGGAAGAAGTACGTCGATGGAGAAACGAGGGGCCCACAAGGGTGGAGGGCGCGCCCCCTGGCTCGTGGCTGCCTCGTTGCTTGCCTGGCGTATACTCCAAGTCTCCTGGATTGCTTCCGTTGAGAAAATCACGTTCCCGGAGGTTTCATTCCGTTTGATATTCCTTTTCATTGAAACCCTAAAATAGGCAAGAAAACAACAATTTGGGTTGGGCCTCCGGTTAATAGGTTAGTCCCAAAAATAATATAAAAGTGTAAAAATAAGCCCAATAACATCCAAAATAGATAACAGAATAGCATGGAACAATCAAAAATTATAGATACGTTGGAGACGTATCAAAGAGAATCAAGTGTTGATGGTTAACAAAACCACTAGTTTCAAGAAAAAGGGCAAGGGACAAAAAGGAAACTTTAAGAAGAACAACAAACAAGTTCCTGCTCCCATGAAGAAGCCCAAAGCTAGGCCCAAACATGAAATTGAGTGCTTCTACTGCAAGGGAAATGGTCACTGGAAGCAGAACTGCCCCAAATACATGGCAGATAAGAAGGATGGCAAACTGAACAAAGGTATATTTGATATATATGTTATTGATGTGTACTTTACTAGTGTTCATAGTAGCCCCTGGGTATTTGCTACCGGTTCAGTTGCTAAGATTAGTAACTCGAAACAGGAGTTGCAGAATGAACAGAGACTAGTTAAGGGCGAGGTGACGATGTTTGTTGGAAGTAATTCCAAGGTTGATACGATCACCATCGCACACTCCCTCTACCTTCGGGATTAGTGTTGAACCTAAATAAATGTTATTTGGTGTTTGCGTTGAGCATGAATATGATTAGATCATGTTTATTGCAATACGGTTATTCATTTAAATCTAAGAACAAATTGTTGTTCTGTTTACATGAAAAAAAACACCTAGTAAGAATGGTTTATTGAATCTCGATCGTAGTGATACACATATTCATAATATTGATGCCAAAATATGTAAAATTGATAATGATAGTGCAACATACTTTTCGTGGTTTTGTCACGGCAGATGTCCTAGAGAAAGGACTTAGTCGTGGAGCCATCGCGGCAGGTTAGCTTGAAGGGGTTAAAGCGGACTCAGGGACGCAAGAGAGTTTATACTAGTTCGGCCCCTTCGATGAAGGTAAAAGCCTACATCTAGTTGTGATGGAATTGATGGGGTTTCGATGACTAGGGAGCAAACAAGCTTCGCCTATGTCTCGAGTTGTTGTCTGTTGTCCTTGAACCGCCGCCGGGTCGTCCCCTTATATACACAGGTGACGCCCGTCGGTTCACAAAGTCCCAACACCGGTCCATATTCGTATCCGGGTTGGTCTCTCCTTATTCCTAACTTACAATACAAGTTTATATACAAATACCGGTTTACAGCTACAAGTCGTAAACCGACTATGGGCCTTAGGCCCTCATCTGTCTTCTTGGGCTTTAGCACTCTTGAACTACTGATGAAGTTGACCCGGCCCAGATAGGCCGGTTTACGCCGAGCAGTAATATCCCCAACATTAGGCCCCAGATTGATTTGAACGGGTTCATGTCAATCCTTTAACAAAAACTTCATCTTCAACATCTTCTCATAAATTGGTAAACTGCCATGATGTCATCTTCTCTGATTGCTGTAAACCGGAGTGACGTCACCTGTCATAACGAAGCTATCCATTATGCTTCCTTGTTTAATAGATCTGCGGAAATCGAGGCGACAGCTCCGTTTCGTGGCCCCTTGATTGTCGCGCCTGACACATGTCCTTTTGCCTTATAAATAGGACCGAAGGGTCGTTTCTTTTCTCCCCTTCGTGCCTTTCTTCTTCGTCTTCCTCGCGTCGCCAGCCTCGGAGCTCCGCCGCCGCCGTCAACTTCTGCACCAACCTTGGCCGCTGCATCAACCTGAACACACCAGAGCACCGTGACAACCTTTCGCGTCTTCCTCAACTCTGGTAAGCCTTCTACTCTTCTCAACACAGATCTGTTCTAGGGTTTCGTGTTCTTGCAGTGTTCATCACTTGTTCCTGTTCATATACTAGCTCCTGGATGCATCTATGAACCCCTGCTCTGTGTAGCGGTAGCTTTTAGTATCCGCCTTTATTTTCATGCCCAAGACCATAGATCTCACATATATTTCTGCCCATTGATTCAATACTGTTCTGCTTTGAGCTTTTGAATATTTTTCTTATTTTCTAAACTTGCTTCAGATCCAACACTGTAGAGAAATCTTGTGAAATCTATTTCTGCATACTTATCCATCCGCAATCTCAGTTGTTTCAATGCTTAGATCAGGTGGTTTAACCTTGTAGAAAAAATTGCCAAACCGGTATATACCATTAGTCCCCTTGTTGAACCGCCAGATGTTGTTGCTTCATAAAACTCCAGTTTAGATAGATCTGTCTCCGGTTTAACATTGCACATACCAATGTACCTTGATCAATGCATTTTTGAACCGGGATCTTCTACCTTGTAGATTTCATCATGGCCAAGCAAGTATATGAGTGCAATTGGGTTCCTTCTCGCGTCACAGAGGCTCAACTGGACGATTTAGTCCTGATCGGCGCTTTAGGTAGCAAAGATACCATCCATTGGAGGGCTCCTGGCAAAGAATGCCCTCCTACACCTCAAGAAGGAGAGGTCATTGTTTTCGTAGATCACTTAGCCCGGGGCTTTAAGCCGCCCAGTTCTAAATTTTACCGGGATGTTTTAGCCGATTTCCAACTCCATCCACAAGACACTGGCCCCAACTCTGTCACAAATATGTGTCACTTCCAAGTGCTCTGTGAGGCGTTCTTTCAAGAGGAGCCCACAGTGGAATTGTTTAGAGACCTTTTCCATCTAAACCGCCGTACTGAGTTTACTGACGGCTCCAATATGGAGTTGGGTGGCGTGGCGATTCAGAAAAGGAAAGAGGTCACATACCCTCACGCCAAACTGCACAGCCACCCCAAAGAGTGGAATCAGACATGGTTCTATTGCAAAGACACCTCCCCTGCTGGTGAGAATCCCTTGCCTGGCTTTCGTCCGGAGCAGCTCAGCAATACACACCCCTTTCCGCAAAGGTTGACTGCCCAGGAGAGAAGCAAATATGCTCCTCAACTGTCGAAGCTCAGAGCCTTTATGGCCAACGGTTTAACAGGGGTTGATCTCGCTCGCTGTTGGATATCATGGAGCATACTGCCTCTTAGTCAGCGCTCCGGTTTTATGTGCGAGTATACTGGCAGTGTTGATGACCCACTGCGACATTCCAACATCCAGCTCACCGATGAAGAAATCACAGAGGCTGTGAATAAGATGCTGAATGAACCGGAACACATTTGTGCTAAAAACGGCCTGCTTCCCTTCTGTGCCACCAACAAATCGCCAGCTGTAAGACTTTGATTTTTCTTTTTGCTGAATCTGTTATTGATATATATGGTCATTGTTTAATATCAGTGTCTGTGTAATCAGGGCAATGATCCTTTTTGGAGAAAGAAACTGCCGTAGGAGAAACCAGAAAAACCAGACAAACCGGAAAGAGCAACCCGGCAAAAGACTAAAGCTGTGAAGAAGATTGCCCACAGGAAAAGAACCACTGCTCCTCTAATCCGGCCCCTGATGATGATGTGGATAATCCGGACCTTGAGGTAGGGCTTGACTCACTTGGCTTATTTTTCATGCGTCTTATTGATGATGATATTTCTCAGGATGATGCCGAAGCCATCCATGCTAATGCTGCAGAGGTAATTATTCTCTCTTCCGATTCAGAACCTTTGCCTTCACTAAAAATCCGTCAGGCAAACCGGAAAGTTAAATTTTCTCATCCTCTTGCTTATTTGGATCCCAAATTTCTTATGAAGACCCAACAGCACGAAGCTCGTCGCACCACTCGGCACAGCGGCCAGGTAGTTACCTCCGCCGGTTTACCGAATAGTCCGGTTCGGAAATGCCGCTCAGAGGTCTCTAATTTTCTTGTCAGTGCTTGTCCTAAAGTGGGCTGCTTTCGTCAACCTCTTAATCCATCTGACTCTGATTACCAGGTTACTTCCCACTCATCCTCCGGCGAGTCATCTGCTACTCAGCTGCCACCGCTCAAAACGGTGCTTGGGTAAGCTATACTTATCATAATATTTGCAGCACATCGCCTTGGAACATATGCTGTATTTGATTTTTTTATTCCTTTCAGGGCCAAACCTAGGCCAAGAAAGAAGGCTCGCCTGGACAAAGCGGACGAAGAAGATGCCGTCCTTGAACTGGGAAAGACCTCAGATCTTGAAGCGGCTATTCCTGAGGATATACCCAATGATCCACCGCAGCAAGACGACGATCTTATTGCTGAAGAGAGACCTATTGATACCTCAAATCATGTCAATCAACCCACAAGCTCCATCCAGATTGAGAAATCCACCGGTCCAGCAAAGCCTACTGACAAGCCAACAGCCCCAGTGCAAACCGGCGATACCAAGGATGATGAGGTTGTCATTACTGGCACTGGCCATACAGAGCCAAGCAATCCTGTCGCGTTGTCCAAACATTCTGCGAAGGAAGAATTTGCTGCCTTTGGCAAAGGCAAGTGGAATGCTGATCTGGCGACTTACGCTGCTCTGAACGCCCAAGATATCCATTCCAGCTACCTGAACCGACTGTATACCAGTCGTGACTATGAAGCCGGTCTGGTTAACATGATGAAAGATAAATATGAGGTAACTTCCATATGCTCTTTCCTGCTTGTATGCTTCAATTCTTGCTGACTCTCCTAGCCCCCAAGGGCCGGTTTGTAATCTTCTTTCAAACCGGGACTTATTAATATAAATCTTAATGCTTTGAAATTCGCTGATGTAGCCCCCAAGGGCCGGTTCAACTTAGCATAGTTAAACCGGGACTTTAAGTAATTGAGATTGCCGCATCAGAATATATACGAGTAAATAGCCATTAGCCCCCAAGTGCCAAGTTGAATACTTGTATTGATCTTGGGACTTTGTAAGTGATTGAAAGATGAAGATCGAATATGCATTAGCCCCCAAGTGCCAAGTGCATAACTTGTTATGTGGTTGGTACTTCAATCCTTGTACCGTTTTGCTGAATCATATAACTGTCTGCACGCAGGCTGAGCTGAAGACGAAAGAAAGCCAAGTCACCGATCTCCAAGATAATCTGAAATCCCAACAAGCTGAAACCTCCAAAGCAAAAGAGGAATTAACCAGCGCTTTAAGCGCCATGGAACAGCTTAAGGAGAACTTCAAGAAGAAGCGGGCGGATTGGGCCACTGAAAAATCCGCTTTAATCAAACGAGCAGAAGATGCCGAGGCTGCACTAAAACCGGTGGCGGATGAACTGACCAGCATAAAGCGGCACGTGCATGCCATGACCACTGCTATCTTTGGTAAGCCGGTTTGACTTCTGAACTGATTCTGTCGTCTTACAGAGCTGCCAGTTTGTTAACCCTTTATGATATTTCAGGGACACGCATTGGTCACTTGGGGTCAGATGTGCGGAAGAAATTGAAAGCCGCCTATACGTTGGTCGAACAACTGTACACTGGTGCACAGCGGATCATCTGTACTGCATCCCACAACAAGCCGGCGCCCACCTTGATTCAGGACACTCTGATGAAACTGTCGGTGCTTCCTGTCTGGGTTGAAGAGCTGAAGAAATCTGCTGCTCGAACCAGTGCGATCAATGCCTTAATCCGGGCAAAAGCTTGGGTGCCGGATTTTGATCCTATTGAAGCGGCTCAGGGCTATCCCAGCTTGAAGGAAGATGGGTTAGAGTTTGGTGAAGCGGATTTGCGAGCAATAAACCGGGAGGTGCGTCCGCTAGCTTGTCAATTGGCGGAAGAAGAGGACTTGTCTCATTATCAAGCCCAATATGACAATCAAAACAAGCGAATAGCTGCACCAATTCATGAAGCGGAAAATCTTATCCCTCCAATCCGTAAGCATACTTACGCTCCCGATATTGACCCGTCGTTGCTGATCCATGATGAAGCTGTTTTTCAATCATTAATGGGAATCGACTGGACAACTGTTGATTTCCAGCCGCTGGGTAGAGAAACTGAAGCTGAAGCGGCGCAGGATGACCCACAACCATCAGGCCAGGCTGGTGACCAAGCTTGAACCGGAAGCCGGTTTAAAACTGCTTCTCCTTTGTGAAAAACAATGATCTTATTGTGGGCACCGTGTTGCCTTGTAATAGGCTAGCTGATACTTTTGATGTTGATATGCCTTCGTGCATAATCGCTGCCACTTGCTCTTGCTTTGGGTGATGAACTTTCCAAATTACTTTCTATAATAAAAAATCTTCAAGTGCCACCGTGGTTGTACCGTTAGGCGGAATATGATGTCTGCATACATGAAATCAAAACATCCGAATTTTTTTAAGTATATGACCAACTTTTTGAGATACATAATACCTGCAACCGTTGAGCGTGAAGTTGGCTTGGCCAATCTTGAAGAGGAGTTTTATAAACCCACACTGTTGGAGGAGATAGCAGCTCCCATATATATATGACGCCGGTCTACCATGTAAACCGTGCCGGGTTATAATAGACACCGTGTTACTCCATAAGAGGATGTTAACAAAAAAGATCAAACCGGGCAAATAGTCTACGGATTGAAATGAAGTGTGTTCCTTCAATTGACAGTGTGAACCGGTTGAAAACTTTGTCGATTTAAAAAACGCAATAAAAATAAAGAAATACCTTTCAAAGAAAAGTGTGAAGCAAAGGCAATGACAAAACCGTTCGCAAAAAAAGGGTTTATTTGAGCTGATCAGATGGCATTACCATGGCCGAACACGACCAAGCTCCCGATAGGTGTAACTATGGTTCTAGTCAGCCAGGTCCCCAAATGAAACCGTGGCATTTATGCCAATCAAGTGGCATCGCAATGGTTCGGGTTCGACCAAGCCCCCAAGTGATTTTGTGGCCTTAGGCCGATCAAGAGGCATGACTGGTTCAGACGTGACCAAGTCCCCAAGTGATCTGGTGGCTCTCGCCTATCAAGAGGTATTGTATTGGTTCGGACACGACCAAACCCCCAAGTGATATAACATGATGCTTTTAAAAAGCTAACTCAAGGGGTAAACCGGAAGCCACTTTAGAACAACTCCGTGTAACCACACATGATGTAAAAGAACAGATACCCCGCTTTAGCTGAGGTTCCGGTTTATTATATTTAATCATAATATATACATCGTCGTAATATGTACATAAGTAGAGCCAATGGCTCAGGTATAGTAAGGCCAAAGATGAGCTATGTTCCACGGCCTGTTGGTCTCCTCCTCTGATGTACGTGAGTCCTTATGCTCTCGAATATCGACCAGATAATATGACCCGTTGTGCAGATTCTTGCTGACCATGAAAGGCCCCTCCCAAGGTGGGGATAGCTTATGCATATCAGTCTGATCTTGGATGAGCCGAAGCACCAAATCTCCTTCCTGAAAGGTTCTGGTTCTGACTCGGCGACTGTGATAACGACGAAGATCCTGTTGGTAAATCGCCGAGCGGGCAGCTGCTATGTCACGTTCTTCATCCAACAGGTCCAAAGCGTCTTGCCGTGCTGTCTCATTGTCCGCTTCAACATAAGCCGTCACACGAGGTGAATCATGACGGATATCACTGGGGAGAACCGCCTCCGCTCCATAAACCATGAAGAACGGTGTGTATCCTGTTGATCTGTTGGGTGTTGTATTGATGCTCCATAACACAGATGGTAATTCTTCTACCCAACAACCTGGTGTTCTCTGTAAAGGAACCATAAGCCGGGGCTTGATGCCTCTCAAGATCTCTTGATTAGCCCTTTCTGCTTGACCATTGGACTGTGGATGTGCCACCGATGAAACGTCGAGCCAGATGTACTCCCGTTCGCAGAACTCCTTCATGGCACCTTTGGACAAATTGGTACCATTATCGGTGATGATACTGTGTGGAAAGCCAAACCGGAAAATCACCTTTTTGATGAACTGAACCACCGTGGCCGCATCACACTTGCTAACAGGTTCTGCCTCCACCCACTTTGTAAACTTGTCAACCGCCACCAGGAGGTGGGTCTTCTTATCTCTGGACCTTTTGAAAGGCCCAACCATATCCAGCCCCCAAGTCGCAAACGGCCAAGTAATTGGAATCATTCTCAATTCTTGAGCCAGCACATGAGCACGTCTTGAAAACCTTCGGCAACCATCACATCGTCTGACCAAATCCTCCGCACCAGCATGGGCAGTTAACCAATAGAAGCCATGACGAAATGCTTTAGCCACCAGAGATTTTGAACCGGCGTGGTGACCACAATCTCCTTCGTGGATCTCATGCAAAATTTCACGGCCTTCTTCAGGAGACACACAGCGTTGAAACGCCCCTGACACACTGCAATGATGCAACTCGCCGTTGATAATAGTCATGGACTTGGATCGCCGGATTATCTGTCGGGCCAGAGTCTCATCCTCTGGTAACTCGCCCCGGTTATTGTACGCCAGGTAAGGAAGCGTCCAATCCGGAATAACATGAAGAGCTGCCACCAATTGAGCCTCCGGATCAGGAATAGCCAAATCCGCTTCACCAGGGATCTTGACCGACAGGTTGTGCAGCACATCCAGAAAAACATTGGGCGGGACCGGCTTGCGCTGAGAGCCCAGCCGGCTTAAAGTGTCCGCCGCTTTATTTTTCCGCCGGTCCACGTGGTCCACCTGATAGCCTTTAAAATGACCTACAACAATATCCACCTCACGACGATATGCTGCCATGAGTGGATCCTTGGAGTCCCAAGTGCCAGACACTTGCTGAGCCACGAGGTCCGAGTCACCGAAACACTTAACAAGACTTAGATTCATCTCCTTAGCCATCCGAAGACCATGGAACAAGGCTTCATACTCTGCTCCATTGTTAGTACAAGGGAACATTAAGCGGAGAACGTAACAAAACTTATCACCTCGTGGGGAAGTTAATACGACTCCAGCCCCCGAGCCTTCCAATTGCCTGGATCTGTCAAAATGGATGGTCCAATATGTGTGATCCGGCTTTTCTTCAGGTGCTTGCATTTCCGTCCAATCATTGATGAAATCAACAAGTGCTTGAGACTTAACCGCCGTTCGAGGCACATACTTCAAACCGTGCGGCCCAAGCTCTATAGCCCACTTGGCAATCCGGCCAGTTGCTTCCCGGTTCTAGATGATATCCCCCAAAGGAGCAGAACTGACCACCGTAATTGGGTGCCCTTGGAAGTATTTTTTAAGCTTCCGGCTTGCCATAAAAACTCCATACACCAGCTTCTGCCAATGCGGATACCTTTGCCTGGACTCAATGAGTACCTCGCTGATATAATAGACTGGACGTTGAACCGGATGCTCCTTACCTGCCTCCTTTCGCTCCACCACAATAGCCACGCTGACTGCCCTAGCATTAGCAGCAACATATAGCAGTAACTGCTCCTTGTCAATGGGAGCGGCGAGCACAGGCGGATTGGCCAATTGACGCTTTAAGTCCTCAAATGCTTCATCGGCAGCAGAACTCCAGACAAACTGATCCGTCTTCTTCAACATCTGATACAAAGGGATTGCTTTCTCACCAAGATGACTGATAAACCGGCTTAACGCGGCAATCCGGCCTGCCAGGCGTTGAGCATCATTGATACACTTCGGTTTAGCCAGGGAGGTGATGGCTGTGATCTTCTCCGGATTAGCCTCAATTCCCATATTGGACACCAGAAAACCCAATAACTTGCCCGCCGGTACACCAAAGACACACTTGTCCAGATTAAGCATCATCTTGTATGTCCTCAGGTTATCAAAGGTTTCCTTCAAATCATCAATCAGAGTCTCCTTCTCCCTGGATTTAACCACGATATCATCCACGTAAGCATGTACATTACGGCCAATCTGCTTGTGAAGACAATTTTGCACACACCGTTGATAAGTTGCCTGGGCACTCTTGAGCCCAAAGGGCATAGACACATAGCAGAAGGCTCCAAAGGGAGTTATGAATGCCGTCTTCTCCTGGTCCTTAACTGCTATTTTTATCTGATGATAGCCAGAATATGCATCCAAAAAACTTAAACGCTCACAACCCGCCGTAGCATCAATAATTTGATCAATACGGGGGAGGGCAAAAGGATCTGCTGGACAAGCTTTATTAAGATCTGTGTAATCCACACACATGCGCCAGGTGCCGTTTTTCTTAAGGACCAACACCGGATTGGCAAGCCACTCAGGGTGAAAAACTTCAACAATAAAGCCAGCTGCTAAGAGCCTGTCTACCCCTTCTCCAATCGCCTTGCGTCTTTCTTCGTTAAACCGGCGGAGGAACTGTTTCACCGGTTTGTATTTAGGATCCACATTAAGGGTGTGCTCAGCGAGTTGCCTCGGTACACCTGGCATGTCAGAGGGCTTCCATGCAAAAATGTCCCAATTCTCACGGATCAACTCGATGAGCGAGCTTTCCTATTTCGGATCCAAGTTGGCACTGATGCTGAACTGCTTGGACGAATCGCCAGGTATGAAGTCAACAAGCTTAGTTTCTGCTGCCTATTTGAACTTCAGGGCTGGATCATGCTCCGTAGTTGGCTTCTTTAATGGAGTCATGTCTGCCGGATCAACATGGTCCTTATAATACTTCAGCTCCTCGGTGGCACAAACCGACTCTGCATAGGCCGCATCTCCTTCCTCGCACTCCAAAGCAATTTTGCGGCTTCCGTGAACCGTTATTGTCCCCTTGTGACCTGGCATCTTGAGCTGCAAATACACATAACAGGGCTGTGCCATAAACTTGGCATAGGCCGGTCGCCCAAACAGGGGGTGATATGGACTTTGGATTTTCACCACTTCAAACGTCAATGTTTCCGACCTGGAATCATGATCATCTCCAAAGGACACTTCCAGAGCTATCTTACCAACAGGATATGCTGACTTGCCAGGTACTACACCGTGGAACACCGTATTAGACGGTTTGAGATTTTTATCTGTTAGTCCCATACGGCGGAAGGTCTCATAGTATAAGATATTAATGATGCTCCCTCCATCCATGAGTACTTTGGTGAACTTGTAACCTCCCACCTGAGGTGCCACCACCAGAGCCAACTGACCCGGATTATCAACCCAGGGAGGGTGATCCTCTCTGCTCCATATGATCGGCTGCTCAGACCAGCGTAGATAACGGGGCACGGCCGGTTCAACAGAGTGGACTGCCCGCCTCTGAACCTTCCGGTCTCGCTTGTCCAAGCTAGTGGTGAAAACATGGTACTTCCCACTATTCAACTGCTTTGGGTTGCTCTGATAACTTGACTGTTGCTGCTGTTGGTTATAACCACCCTGGTTGTTCTGACTATTTTGATTATTATGTCCGCCCGGATTACCATTAAATCCTGAACCGGAATTTCCTCCACCGTAACCTGGCCCGGACCCTGAGCCACCGCCGGAGCCGTGATCATACCGGAAAGCATTAGAATTCTTGAACTCCTGCATAATGAAGCAATCCTTCCAAAGGTGGTTTGCTGGCACCTCCTTCGTCCCATGTCTTGGACAGGGCTGGCTCAGTAGATAGTTTAGGCGGTCCGGGTTAGGGTTGGGCGCCCCATTGCGATTTTTTGGTTTACCCTTGCGTCGCTGGCCATTGTCCTGCGTGTTGGTATTAGCCACAAAGTCCATGTTACCATCCGCTTTACGCTTGCCTCCACCACCATTGCCTGCCCAGTGATGCTGCTGACCTTTGGAGTTGTTGTTCCTCTTTCCCTTCCCTGCCTTGTCATCATCAGATTCGGGATCCTTGGTACTATCAGAATCAGCATACTTTACCAAAGCAGCCATGAGGGTTCCCATGTCAATGCAATGACGCTTCATCCGTCCCAACTTTAGCTTTAGGGGCCCAAACCGACAGTTGCCTTCTAGGGTTAATACAGCGGTGTCAGCATTGATGCGGTCTGATGAATGCAACACTTGTGAAACCCGGCGCACCCAATGAGTCGTCGATTCTCCTTCCTCCTGGACGCAGGCAGCTAAGTTCACTATCAACATAGGCTGTTTACATGTATCCTTGAAATTGCTGATAAACCGGGCTCGTAATTGGGCCCATGAACTGATAGAATTAGCCGGCAAGCTTTTTAACCAAGTATGGGCCGTTCCTTCAAGCATCATGGTGAAGTATTTGTCACACCCTTGATGCGACTATAGCTCCCACGTGTCGAGGCACGACTTAGAGACATAATCGCATTGAAGGCATATGTCGCAAGTTAGGCAATCTTCACAACATCCCATGTAATATAAATAATAAAGGGGAGATAACATAGTTGGCTTACACTCGCCACGTCAATCAAGTACATAAATAACATTACATCATCCAAACACTCATGGCCCGACTACGGCGCCAAAGTAAAAGAGAATCCAACATGCGACACGGTCCCGATCACCCCCAACTGGGCACCACTACTAATCAATAGGAAAGGAAACATAGTAATGTTGAGAGTCCTCGTCGAACTCCCACTTGAGCTCGAGCGCGTCTCCTGGAGCGGAATCATCAGGCCCTGCATCTGGTGTAATAGTAATCTGTGAGCCACAGGGACTCAGCAATCTCGCACCCTCGCGATCAAGACTATTTAAGCTTAATAGGAAAGGCAAGGTAAACCTATAATTGGAGCTGCAGCAAGCGACTAGCATATATGGTGGCTAACTTATTCGCAAAAGAGAGCGAGAAGAGGAGGCAAAGCGCGAGCGCGAACTAGAGGACAACCTGCGCAAACATTACTCCAACACCGTGTCCACTTCCCGAACTCCGCCGAGAAGAGGCCATCACGGTAACACACTCAGTTGATTCATTTTAATTAAGTTAAGGTTCAAGTTATCTACAGCCGGACAATAACAAATTCCCATCTGCCCATAACCGCGGGCACGGCTTTTGAAAGTTCAAATCCCTGCAGGGGAGTCCCAACTTAGGCCATGACAAGCTTTCACGGTCAACGAAGGAATAGACCTCCTCCCAAGACGTTCCGATCAGACTCGGTATCTCAGTTCTTCAAGACACTTCGACAGGTTAAAACAAGACCAGCAACACCGCCCGAATGTGCCGACAAATCCCGATAGGAGCTTCACATATCTCTTTCTCAGGGCACACTCAGATGAGCGCTCCATACAACTAAAACCAAACCTTGAGTTTCCCCGAGGGTGCGCTGCACAGGACTCTAGTTTGGACCAACACTCAGAGGAGCACTGGCCCGGGGGGGTTTAAAATAAGATGACCCTCGGGCTCCGGAAACCCAAGGGAAAAAGAGGCTAGGTGGCAAATGGTAAAACCAAGGTTTGGCATTGCTGGAAAAGCTTTAAACAAGGCGAACTATCAAGGGGTTCCCATTATAATCCAATCACGTAAGGAACGCAAAATCCAGGAACATAACACCGATATGACGAAAACTAGGGCGGCAAGAGTGGAACAAAACACTAGGAGAGAGGTCGAGCCTTCCACCCTTTACCAAGTATATAGATGCATTAAGATAACAAGATAATATAATGATATCCCAACAAGTAAATAAATGTTCCACCAAGGAACGGCCTCCAATCTTCACCTGCAACTAGCAACGCTATAAGAGGGGCTGAGCAAAGCGGTAACATAGCCAAACAACGGTTTGCTAGGACATGGTGGGCTAGAGGTTTGACATGGCAATTTGGGAGGCTTGAAAGCAAGTGGTAGGCATCGTAGCATTGGCATAGCAAAAGAGCGAGCAAACTAGCATAGCAAAGATAGTAGTGATTTCGAGGGTATGATCATCTTGCCTGCAAAGTTGTCAGAGTTGACTGGATCCTCGAAAGCAAACTCAACGGGCTCCTCGTTAGAGAACTCGTCTCTTGGCTCTACCCAAACAAGACAAACAAGCAACAAGGACACAATCAACCACGTGCAAGGATCAAACAAAATGATGCAATGATGATATGCTATGCGGGATGCGATGCGGGATGCGATGCGGGATGCATCTGCAAGATTTGACAAAGAATGCATGAACCTGGCCTCAACTTGGGAATCCAAATGTGCCACTGGAAAGATGAGATGAAATCTCTTGAAAACGATATAAAGAACGCCGGAATCGGAGTTACGGTTTGGAAATGGCAAGCGATTCAAATATGACACCGGTCTGCAATTTACAGCAAGTAGCCATCTAAATGCAATGAAAAGAACATGCTACAGCACCCAAACATAACAACAAAATACATGGCAGGGATGCATTCAAGATGCTTAACAAAATTCTAGCACTGAGCTATGGCCAATTCATCCATTAACAGGTTCAAACAAGCATGGCAAAAATGCATATGGCAAACAGATCTCAGACTTGGAGAAATTGGCACTTGTCTGGAATTTCAGATCAGGTAGCACTCTTCGGAGCAACAAAACTGTATGCTACAGGACCTAAACATGGCAAAGTAAAGCATGGCATGGAGCTACTCAAAGATCTTAACAAAAGTCCCTTAGTGACCTTGAGCCAAAAGGGATCAGAAAATACAATTGCAAGCATGTGAACATAGCAAAAACATAATCAGATCACAGACTTAGAGAAAACTGGAGCATGCTGAAAACATATCTCAAGTAGGCATGTTTACGAGCTCGATGCACTCACTACAGTGCAAGTCATGACAAGCTAAGCATACGCCCATCAAGAATACACAAAATTCAAGCTAGACATGGCAAGAACAATAGCATAGCATGCACGGATCAAATACAACATCATCGGCAAAATTGCAAACAAGTTGACAATCTGCCCAGATTCACAAAGTAGCAAACGTAGAGCTCGATTGACTCAAGCTAGGGTGCTCCATAATTGCAAACAAATACATGGATGGATAGAGCACTACAAGATTAACAAAACATCCTTACTGATCATCCTCAAAAGAGGCACGGATCACTAGGAAACAACATGAACATATGACAACATGGGATAAACAGCTCAAGAACTTAGTGGAAATGCTCAGTCCTTGAAAATAGAGTTACCAAGTGCACCACTTTGCAAGCTTGTGCTAGTCACCACACACATCACAAAAATACATGGGTTGCACCTCTGAAAATATGGCAAAACCCTTAACAATACATATGTAGGACTCAAGGGCATAGCATGCACACAATAATCATGGCAAAAATGACAAAATGCTAAATAGAGTAGCAGATCTAACAATAATCTCAAGTAGCCCTCTTCTAACAGCATTTCGGGCATCAAGATGAACTCAAATGAAAATGATGCAATGGAATGAAATGATGTACTCTCTGAGATGAACATTTTGATATGCTATATGCATGAATCGGAGCTACGGATGCAAAGTTACAAGGCTATGAACATGAGCACTTGGATCTGAGAATTTTGGGACTTAGAAGAAAATTCAACCTCCGGATCTAGGGTTTGCACGAGCCCCGAGGTTCGCCGGGATCTCGCCGGCGTCGTTGGCCGGGGCGGCGGCCGGAGCGGGAGGAAGAGGCCGGGGCGGCGGAGAGGAGGCGAGGCCGAGGCGAGGGGCGGCGTCGGCGGGGCGGCGGAGCGGCGCCGGGGCGAGGTGCCGGCGCACGGTGGGAGCGGAGCGGCGCCGGGCGGTGGCGGCTCGCGGCGGAGGCGGCGGGGCCGGCGAATGGGGCGAGGAGGCAGGCGGCTTCGGGCGGCGGCGCGGGGGAGATGGGCCGCGGGGGCCGGCTCCGGGCTTCCCGGGCCGCGCGGCGGCGGACGGAGGTACAGGGACACGTGGCAGCTCCTGAGTGGTGGCGGCGAGGTGTCCGGCGGCCGGCGGACGTGTCCGGCCGCGCGGAGAGGAGCGGGGCTAGGGTTAGGGGTGGAATGACACGAAAATTTCGGGGAAGATGCTATTTTATAGGTAGAGGGATCTAGGAGAGTCCAAATAAGATGCGGTTTTCGGCCACGCGATCGTGATCGAACGCTCTAGATGATGGAGCAGGTTTAGGTGGGTTTTGGGCCAAATTGGAGGGGTGTTGGGCTGCAACACACACGAGGCCTTTTCGGTCCCTCGGTTAACCGTTGGAGTATCAAACGAAGTCCAAATGATACGAAACTTGACAGGCGGTCTACCGGTAGTAAACCAAGGCCGCTTGGCAAGTCTCGGTCCAATCCGGAAATGTTTAATCCCCACACATGAGAAGAAGGTAGAAATGACCACCGGAGGAGATAGGAGCACCGGAATGCAAAACGGACAACGGGAAAAAGGCTCGGATGCATGAGACGAACATGTATGCAAATGAAATGCACATGATGACATGATATGCAATGCATGACACGCAAGCAATGACAAGGCAACAACAACGAATACTGGACGACACCTGGCACATCGGTCTCGGGCGCTACAATTAGCCGGCAAGCTTTTTAATCAAGTACGGGCCGTTCCTTCAAGCATCATGGTGAAGTATTTCGCACACGCCACGTCATCCACATCAAGCATCTCCATGGCCATCTCATAGCTCTCCACCCATGTCTCTGGAGGTTGATCCGCCGTGTAATTTGGTACTTTGCGCGGGCCATTGAAATCCTTGGGCAGGCACACATTGCGTAAAGCGGGGACAAGGCAAGGCACCCCCAAAGAACTAGAAGTAACACCAGGTTCGATCGAGATAGTTGGAAGAACCGGCGTGAGCTGCCGAGCCTGATGCTGTGCGGCTAACTCGGCCTCCCTGCGCGCTCGGGCCCGGTCCACCGCTTCCGGAGCGTTATCAGCACCACCCGCCGGGTTGTTGCCACGGGGTGCTCCACGTCGTTCATTACTCGACACTGACGGTTCATCCATATGTCTGCTGTAGCTTCGGCTTGAACAGGGGGTCGAGTGGATCCGGTCGCGGCTGTACGAGTATGCTTCCTGTTGGACCAAAGCTGTCCTCAGAAGCTCCTTCACCCGCCGCGTCTCTACTGCCTGCGGCGAGTCACCTTCAATTGGAATGGCCTCCAGCCGTGCAGCAGCGGCGACGAGATTGTCCATTGGGTTGGAGTAGTGACCCGGAGGTGTTAAAATAGCCTGAGGTATAACGGTGTTTTGACGAGGCGGGTCCATCCGACGAGGCTGAACCGGTGCACCGGTCCCAGGAGCTTCCGCCCGGTTTCCCTCCAGCGAATTGCTGGTTCCTGCTCCTGGGGTGTTGAAAAGGTCTCTGGCCTCGAAAACCGGAGGCAAACGTGATCGGTACTTCCTCCTCATGACTTCCTGCGACGCGCTCTGGTCGAACATGAGCATGTAGGCTTGTGCATCTAAAGCGGCCCGCTCTGTGGCCATCTTGGTGTCCTCAGCTGCCAGATCCGCCTTGGCCTGGGTGATCTGTTCCTTTATCTTTGCAATCTCCGCGTTGTGGACGTCCTGATCCGCCGGATTAGCTTCCGCCATAAGCACAGCCAATGCATCAAATAGCTCTGATAGAACTTGAGCCGGCGGGCGCACAGGGCCTCCTGCCCCGGCAGCCGTCGCCGCTGCTGAACCGGAGGTTGTTGCCGCAGCGGTCGAAGAATGAAGCGCTGCTTGTGTGCCGGCCATGAATATTCCAACTCGGTTGGGCGGATCAGAGGGGTCCGGAATACTGTCGCCATCGGAACAGCCCCCAATCCGGCCATCTTGTAGCTGATAAAGAGATTCGGTTTCCCCGGTCGATGACTCGTCACCGGAACAAACGATGGTCTCACAGCGAGATTCCGATCCATCCTCATAACTTCCTCCATGGATGACTCCCACGAAGGCACGCTTCATGGCAAGTTTAACCCAGGCGGATCACGCACGCTGAGCCGTCTCGATGAGGTCGGTGCAGATGTCCGGCTTAGGGCCCGGTTCACCGATCTTGCCAATGAAAACGTGAATGCCACCAAAGGGGACCCGGTACCCGTACTCAACTGAGCCGGCCTCGGGGCCCCAGCCTGCGTCGTCGATGTAGAGCTTGCCGCGATGACTCTTAGTCATACGGCCTACAGTGTAGCCCTCGAGTCCTTCAAAGCGGCCCTCCAAGAACCTGAAACCATCATGCGATAGCCCCACGGTGGGCGCCAACTGTCGTGGTTTTGTCACGGTAGATGTCCTAGAGAAAGGACTTAGTCGTGGAGCCATCGCGACGGGTTAGCTTGAAGGGGTTAAAGCGGACACAGGGATGCAAGAGAGTTTATACTAGTTCGGCCCCTTCGATGAAGGTAAAAGCCTACGTCTAGTTGTGATGGAATTGATGGGGTTTCGATGACTAGGGAGCAAACAAGCTTCGCCTATGTCTCGATTTGTTGTCTGTTGTCCTTGAACCGCCGCCGGGTCGTCCCCTTATATACACGGGCGACGCCCGTCGGTTCAAAAAGTCCCAACACCGGTCCATATTCGTATCCGGGTTGGTCTCTCCTTATTCCTAACTTACAATACAAGTTTATATACAAATACCGGTTTACATCTACAAGTCTTAAACCGACTACGGGCCTTAGGCCCTCATCTTTCTTCTTGGGCTTTAGCACTCTTGAACTACTGATGAAGTTGACCCGGCCCAGATAGGCCGGTTTACGCCCAGCAGTAATATCCCCAACAATACTTGTGGCACTGCCGTTTAGGTCATATTGGTGTAAAGCGCATGAAGAAACTCCATGCAGATGAGCTTTTTGGAATCACTTGATTATGAATCATTTGATACTTGCGAACCATGCCTCATGGGAAAGATGACTAAAGCTCTGTTCTCTAGAACAATGGAGCGAGCTAATGACTTATTGGAAATAATACATACCGATGTATGTGGTCTGGCGAGTATTGAAGCAGGAGGCAGGTATCGTTAATTTCTCACATTCACAGATGATTTGAGTAGGTATGGGTATATCTACTTGATGGAACTCAAGTCTGAAACGTTTGAAAAGTTCAAAGAATGTTAGAGTGAAGTGGAGAATCATCGTAATAAGAAAATAAAGTTTCTACGATCTGATCGCGGAGGCGAATATTTGAGTTACGAGTTTGTCCTTCATTTAAAACAATGTGAAATTGTTTCACAACTCACGCCACCTGGAACACCACTGCGTAATGGTCTGTCCGAATGGCGTAACCTTACTTTATTAGATATGGCGCGATCTATGATGTGTCTTACCGACTTACCACTATCGTTTTGGGGTTATGCATTAGAGACAGCCACATTCATGTTAAATAGGGAACCATCTAAATCCGTTGAGACGACACCATATGAACTGTGGTTTGGCAAGAAACCTAAGCTATCGTTTCTTAAAGTTTGGGTTTGCGACACTTATGTAAAAAGGCTTTAGCCTGATAAGCTCGAACCCAAATCGGAGCAGTGGGTCTTCATAGGATACCCTAAGGAAACAATTGTGTACACCTTCTACACAGATCCGAAGGCAAGATCTTTGTAGCCAAGAATGGAACCTTTCTAGAGAAGGAGTTTCTCTCAAAAGAAGTGAGTGGGAGGAAAGTAGAACTTGGTGAGGTAGTTGTACCTTCTCTCGAATTGGAAAATAGCTCATCACAGAAAACCGTTCCGTGATGCCTACACCAACTAGAGAGGAAGCTAATGATGATGATCATGAAACTTCAAATCAAGTTACTATTGAACCTCATAGTTCAACTAGAGCACGATCTGCACCATAGTGGTACGGTAATCCTGGTTCAGTAAGTCATGTTACTAGATTAAGGCGAACCTACGAACTATGAAGAAGCTATGATGAGCCCAGAATCCGATAAATGGCTTGAGGCCGTGAAATCTGAGATAGGGTCCATGTATGAGAACAAAGTGTGGACTTTGATGGACTTGCCCGATGATCAGCAAGTGATACGTCTCCAACGTATCTATAATTTTTGATTGCTCTATGCTATATTATCTACTGTTTTGGACTATATTTGGCTTTATTTTCCACTTTTATATTATTTTTGGGACTAACCTATTAACCGGAGGCCCAGCCCAGAATTGTTGTTTTTGCCTGTTTTAGGGTTTCGAAGAAAAGGAATATCAAACGGAGTCCAAACGGAATGAAACCTTCAGAAACGTGATTTTCTCATCAGATAAGATCCAGGAGACTTGGACCCTCCGTCAAGAAAGCCACGAGGCGATCACGAGGGTGGAGGCCCCCCCTAGGGCGCGCCCCTACCTCGTGGGCCCCTTGAAGCTCCACCGACGTACTTCTTCCTCCTATATATATCCACGTACCCTCAAATGATCGGGGACGGAGCCAAAAACTTAATTCCACCATCGCAACTTTTTGTATCCACGAGATCCCATCTTGGGGCCTGTTCCGGAGCTCCGCCGAAGGGGGCATCGATCACGGAGGGCTTCTACATCATCATCCAAGCCCCTCCGATGAATTGTGAGTAGTTTACTTCAAACCTACGGGTCCGTAGTTAGTACCTAGATGGCTTCTTCTCTCTTTTTGGATCTCAATACAATGTTCTCCCCCTCTCTCGTGGAGATCTATTTGATGTAATCTTTTTTTTGCGGTGTGTTTGTTGAGACCGATGAATTGTGGGTTTATGATCAAGTCTATCTATGAATAATATTTGAATCTTCTCTGAATTCTTTTATGTATGATTGGTTATCTTTGCAAGTCTCTTCGAATTATCAGTTTGGTTTGGCCTACTAGATTGGTTGTTCTTGCCATGGGAGAAGTGCTTAGCTTTGGGTTCGATCTTGCGGTGTCCTTTCCCAGTGACAGAAGGGGCAGCAAGGCACGTATTGTATCGTTGCCATCGAGGATAACAAGATGGGGTTTTTATCATATTGCATGAAACTATCCCTCTACATCATGTCATCTTGCTTAAGGCCTTACTCTCTTTTTAACTTAATACTCTAGATGCATGCTGGATAGCGGTCGATGAGTGGAGTAATAGTAGTAGATGCAGAATCGTTTCGGTCTACTTGTCTCGGACGTGATGCCTATATACATGATCATACCTAGATATTCTCATAATTATGCTCAATTCTATCAATTGCTCAACAGTAATTTGTTCACCCACCGTAGAATACTTATGCTCTTGAGAGAAGCCACTAGTGAAACCTATGGCCCCCGGGTCTCTTTCTCATCATATCAATCTTCATCACTTTATTATTGCTTTGCTTTTACTTTGCTTTTACTTTTTACTTTGCATCTCTATACCAAAAATACCAAAAATATTATTTATCATCTCTATCATATCTCACTTTCGTAAGTGACCGTGAAGGGATTGACAACCCCTAAGCGCGTTGGTTGCATTCAGCTATTGTTTTTGTGTAGGTACAAGGGACTTGTGCGTGGCCTCCTACTGGATTGATACCTTGGTTCTCAAAAACTGAGGGAAATACTTACGCTACTTTGCTGCATCATCCTCTCCTCTTCGGGGAAATCCAATGCAGTGCTCAAGAGGTAGCAAGAAGAATTTCTGGCACCGTTGCCGGGGAGTCTGTGCAAAAGTCAACATACCAAGTACCCATCACAATCCCTATCTCCCGCATTACATTATTTGCCATTTGCCTCTCGTTTTCCTCTCCCCCACTTCACCCTTGCCGTTTTATTCGCCCTCTCTCTCTATCCTCCCTCTCTTTCTCCATTTGCCTATTTTGCCCGTTTGCTTTTTGTTTGCTTGTGTGTTAGTTTGTTTGCTTGTCGTTATGTCAAGTCCTTTACCTTCTGCCTCTATGTATGAAATTGGGGAAATTATTATCGATATGGACAATAATAATATCATGAAAAATTCTGATGCTCCTGCTAAGGAACCTACCATCTTTTATATAAAAAAATTCCGTGTTGGTAGTGGTAATATTATTGGAAAAGGAGTTATTCAAGATTTCTTTACTTGTGCCGGTGCTTTACCTTCTATGGGTAGTTCTATCCTTCACAGAACTAGTAGTCTTGCGGACGCTATTGCCATGCTTGTAGTTGAACTTGAAAGACAATTCATGCACATGCATCCTTCCATACAAAGGATTTTTCTGGAATTTTCTAATATTGAGCATTCTTCTGTTAAGCGTGCCGCTACTATCTTTTTGGCTCATGAGTTTAGATTCATAATAAAAGAAGCCAAAGAAATCTTTGCGCATTATAGGGTGGGTGCTTGCCATCCTCCCATAGAGGCTATCCTCTTTGATCAAGAAGAAATAATGCGTTTTCAATCTCTAGACTATGTTGCTTTCAATGAAAATCTTAGAAAAAGGGTTCCTACCAATGTTTTAGTTTATAGAATTTCTGAACTGAATGATGATTTGGCTATTCGAAATAATGAACTAGGATATTCTCTTGAATATAGGCTCACAAAGTTCTGTCAAAAGAATGCTTATAATGATGAATTGGTTGTGCATTATGAAGGACCAAAGGAGGAACCTATACCTCCCTAGGTTGATCTTGGAGAGTTTTGTCCCGTTAAATTTAGCCCTTCTGATTACTTTTGCTTGCCTCAAAGAAAACTTGCTTCTGAACGTAGAGAATATGAAATGAGTTTTAATAATCTATCTTACTATTATGGCAATACCTAGATCTATTCTTGCTTGTTATGCCTAGCTAGGGGCGTTAAACGATAGCGCTTGTTGGGAGGCAACCCAATTTTATTTTTATTCCTTGCTTTTTGCTCCTGTTTAGTAATAAATAAATTATTTATCTTCTGTTTTGGTTGTGTTTTTTGTGTTTAATTAGTGTTTGTGCCAAGTAGAACCGTTGGGAAGACTTGGGGAAAGTCTTGTTGAACTTTCTGTAAAAAAACAAAAACTTTAGCGTTCACGAGAACTGCTGTCATTTTTATTTGGAAAGTGCTATTTAGTTAATTCTTTTTGCAGATGATTAATAGATAAATTCCTCACGTCAAGCAATTTATTTTAGAATTTTTGGGGTTCCAGATCTTGCGCTAGCTACAGATTACTACAGACTGTTCTGTTTTTGACAGATTCTATTTTTCGTGTGTTGTTTGCTTATTTTGATGAATCTATGGTTAGTAAAATAGTTTATAATCCATAGAGAAGTTGGAATACAGTAGGTATGACACCAATATAAATAAAGAATGAGTTCATTACAGTACCTTGAAGTGGTCTTTTGTTTTCTTTCGCTAACGGAGCTCACGAGATTTTCTACTTTAAGTTTTGTGTTGTGAAGTTTTCAAGTTTTGGGTAAAGATTTGATGGATTATAGAACAAGGAGTGGCAAGAGCCTAAGATTGGGGATGCCCATGGCACCCCCAAGATAATCTAAGGACACCTAAAAGCCAAAGCTTGGGGATGCCCCAGAAGGCATCCCCTCTTTCGTCTACTTCTATCGGTAACTTTACTTGGAGCTATATTTTTATTCACCACATGATATGTGTTTTGCTTGGAGCATCTTTTATGATTTGAATCTTTGCTTGTTAGTATACCACAATAATCCTTTCTGTACACACCTTTTGAGAGAGCCATACATGATTCAGAATTTGATAGAATACTCTATGTGTTTCACTTATATCTTTTGAGCTTTATAGTTTTGCTCTAGTGCTTCACTTATATCTTTTAGAGCACGGTGGTGGATTTGTTTTATAGAAACTATTGATCTCTCATGCTTCACTTAGATTATTTTGAGAGTCTTAATAGCATGGTAATTTGCTTAAAATCCTAATATGCTTGGTATGCAAGATTAATAATAAAACTTTCGTATGAGTGTGTTGAATACTAAGAAAAGTTTGATGCTTGATGATTGTTTTGAGATATGGAGGTAATAATATCAAAGTCATGCTAGTTGAGTAGTTGTGAAATTGAGAAATACTTGTGTTGAGGTTTGCAAGTCCCGTAGCATGCACGTATGGTAAATAGGGGTGGGCATAAAAACCGACGAACCGAACACTGAACCGAAGCCGAAACCGAAAAAACCGAATTTTCGGTTTTTTGTCATTGGCCCACATAATTTCGGTTTTTACCTTCAATAACCAAACTAAGTTCGGTTAGTTCAGTTAGCCGAAATGCTGCCGAACTATACAGTACACGTAGACTGGAGTACTGGACGATTTGTCGTCTCCCATTTTCCTGTTCCCGGTAGCCCACGCCTCGCAAGCCACTTCACGAGGGCTGGGTGTTGCTATTGGACCTCACGTGGAGCCAAGCAGCCCACTAGACTCTGTGCAATTAGCCCACTAGCCTGTGTACATTATGTCGACCTACCATATGCCTTGCCTCGATAGAAAAATGGCCTGGTAGTCCGCGTGCGAGTGCAGCCGAGCAGGACATTCGTTTAGTCCCACCTCGCCGGCTGACGAGATGAGGCAAGGATTTTATGCTATATAAGAGGGTCACGTTGTTCCATTCCTAGCACAATAGCTAGCAACACGGTACTTACGGTACAAACCGAAAACCGTACCGAACTATTGGTTAACCGAATTTTCAGTTAGCAATTTTGAGCTCTAATTTTTGGTTAGTAATTTTGTTAACTGAATTTAACAAAAAATCGAATGGTAGAAACCGAATTTTCGGTTTATACCGAATGCCCAGGCCTAATGGTAAACGTTATGCAACAAATTTGAAACATGAGGTGTTATTTGATTGTCTTCCTTATGAGTGGCGGTCGGGGACGAGCGATGGTCTTTTCCTACCAATCTATCCCCCTAGGAGCATGCGCGTAGTGCCGAGGTTTTTGATGAATTGTAGATTTTTGCAATAAGTATGTGAGTTCTTTATGACTAATGTTGAGTCCATGGATTATACGCACTCTCACCCTTCCATCCTTGCTAGCCTCTTCGGTATCGTGCATTGCCCTTTCTCACATTGAGAGTTGGCGCAAACTTTGCCGGTGCATCCAAACCCCGTGATATGATACGCTCTTTCACACATAAACCTCCTTATATCTTCCTCAAAACAGTCACCATACCTACCTATTATGGCATTTCCATAGCCATTCCAAGATATATTACCATGCAACTTTCCATCATTCCGCTCATCATGACACATTCAAAATTGTCATATTACTTAGCATGATCATGTAGTTGACATAGTATTTGTGGCAAAGCCACCGTTCATAATTCTTTCATACATGTCACTCTTGGTTCATTGCATATCCCGGTACACCGCTGCAGGCATTCATATAGAGTCATCTTTGTTCTAGTATCAAGTTGTAATCATTGAGTTGTAAATAAATAGAAGTGTGATGATCATCATTATTAGAGCATTGTCCCAAGTGAGGAATAAATAAAAAAAGAAAGGCCAAAAAAAAGAGAAGGCCCAAAAAAAGGAAAGGCGATAAAAAAAGGAGAAGGCCCAAAAAAATGAGAGAAAAAGAGAGAAGGGACAATGCTACTATCCTTTTCCACACTTGTGCTTCAAAGTAGCACCATGATCTTCTTAGTAGAGAGTCTCTCATATTATCACTTTCATATACTAATGGGAATTTTTCATTATAGAACCTGGCTTGTATATTCCAACAATGGGCCTCCTCAAGTGCCCTAGGTCTTGTGAGCAAGCAAGTTGGATGCACGCCCACTAGTTTCTTTTGTTGAGCTTTCATACATTTATAGCTCTAGTGCATCTGTTGCATGGTATCCCTACTCCTTGCATTAACATCAATCGGTGGGCATCTCCATAGCCCATTGATTAGCCTCGTTGATGTGAGACTTTCTCTTTTTTGTCTTCTCCACATAACCCCCCTCATAATATTCTATTCCACCCATAGTGCTATTTCCATGGCTCGTGCTCATATATTGCGTGAAAGTTTATAGGTTTGAGATTACTAAAGTATGAAACAATTGCTTGGCTTGTCATCGGGGTTGTGCATGATGAGAGCATTCTTGTGTGACGAAAATGAAACATGACTAAACTATATGATTTTGTAGGGATGAACTTTGGCCATGTTATTTTGAGAAGACATAATTACTTAGTTAGTATGCTTGAAGTATTATCATTTTTATGTCATTATGAACTGTTGTATTGAATATTTCGGATCTGAATATTCATACCACAAGTAAGAAGAATTACATTAAAATTATGCCAAGTAGCACTCCGCATCAAAGATTTTGTTTTTATCATTTACCTACTCGAGGACGAGTAGGAATTAAGCTTGGGGATGCTTGATACGTCTCCAACGTATCTATAATTTTTGATTGCTCCATGCTATATTATCTACTGTTTTGGACTATATTGGGCTTTATTTTCCACTTTTATATTATTTTTGGGACTAATCTATTAACCGGAGGCCCAGCCCAGAATTGATGTTTTTTGCCTGTTTTAGGGTTTCGAAGAAAAGGAATATCAAACGGAGTCCAAACGGAATGAAACCTTCGGAAACATGATTTTCTCATCAGATAAGATCCAGGAGACTTGGACCCTCCGTCAAGAAAGCCACGAGGCGATCACGAGGGTGGAGGGTGCCCCCCCCTTAGGGCGCGCCCCCCTACCTCGTGGGCCCCTCGAAGCTCCACCGGCGTACTTCTTCCTCCTATATATATCCACGTACCCCCAAACGATCGGGGATGGAGCCAAAAACCTAATTCCACCGCCGCAACTTTCTGTATCCACGAGATCCAATCTTGGGGCCTGTTCCAGAGCTCCGCCGGAGGGGGCATCGATCATGGAGGGCTTCTACATCATCATCCAAGCCCCTCCGATGAATTGTGAGTAGTTTACTTTAGACCTACGGGTCCATAGTTAGTAGCTAGATGGCTTCTTCTCTCTTTTTGGATCTCAATACAATGTTCTCCCCCTCTCTCGTGGAGATCTATTTGATGTAATCTTCTTTTTGCGGTGTGTTTGTTGAGACCGATGAATTGTGGGTTTATGATCAAATCTATCTATGAATAATATTTGAATCTTCTCTGAATTCTTTTATGTATGATTGGTTATCTTTGCAAGTCTCTTCGAATTATCAGTTTGGTTTGGCCAACTAGATTGGTTGTTCTTGCCATGGGAGAAGTGCTTAGCTTTGGGTTCGATCTTGCGGTGTCCTTTCCTAGTGACAGAAGGGGCAGCCAGGCACGTATTGTATCGTTGCCATCGAGGATAACAAGATGGGGTTTTTATCATATTGCATGAAACTATCCCAATACATCATGTCATCTTGCTTAAGGCGTTACTCTCTTTTTAACTTAATACTCTAGATGCATGCTGGATAGCGGTCGATGAGTGGAGTAATTATAGTAGATGCAGAATCCTTTCGGTCTACTTGTCTCGGATGTGATGCCAATATACATGATCATACCTAGATATTCTTATAACTATGCTCAATTCTGTCAATTGCTCAATAGTACTTTGTTCACCCACCGTAGAGTACTTATGCTCTTGAGAGAAACCACTAGTGAAACCTATGGCCCCGGGGTCTCTTTCTCATCATATCAATCTCCATCACTTTATTATTGCTTTGCTTTTACTTTGCTTTTACTTTTTACTTTGCATCTATATACCAAAAATACAAAAAATATTATTTATCATCTCTATTAGATCTCACTTTCGTAAGTGACCATGAAGGGATTGAAAACCCCTAAGCGTGTTGGTTGCGTTGAGCTATTGTTTTTGTGTAGGTACAAGGGACTTGTGCGTGGCCTCATACTGGATTGATACCTTGGTTCTCAAAAACTGAGGGAAATACTTACGCTACTTTGCTGCATCATCCTCTCCTCTTCGGGGAAATCCAACGCAGTGCTCAAGAGGTAGCAGCAAGCCATAGAAAATAAATGGATCTTCAAGAAGAAGACTGACGTTGATGGTAATGTTACTGTCTACAAAACTCGACTTGTCACAAAAGTGTTTTCGACAAGTTCAAGGGGTTGACTACAATGAGACTTTCTCACCTGTAGCGATGCTTAAGTCCGTCCGAATCATGTTAGCAATTGTCGTATTTTATAATTATGAAATCTGGCAAATGGATGTCAAAAATTGCATTCCTTAATGGATATTAAAGAAGAGTTGTATATGATGCAACTAGAAGTTTTATGTCGATCCTAAATGTGCTAACAAAGTGTGCTAGCTCCAGCGATCCATCTATGGACTGCTGCGAGCATCTCAGAGTTGGAATATATGCTTTGATGAGATGATCAAAGCATATGGTTTTATACAGATTTACGGTGAAGCCTGTATTTACAAGAAAGTGAGTGGGAGCTCTGTAGCATTTCTGATATTATATGTGGATGACATATTGTTGATTGGAAATGATATAAAATTTCTGGATAGCATAAAAGGATACTTGAATAAGAATTTTTCAATGAAAGACCTCGGTAAAGCTGCCTATTTATTGGGCATCACGATCTATAGGGATAGATCAGACGCTTAATAGGACTTTCACAAAGCACATACCTTGACAAAAGTTTTGAAGAAGTTCAAAATGGATCAGTCAAAGAAGGAGTTCTAGCTTGTATTGTGAGGTGTGAAGTTGAGTAAGACTCAAAACCCCTAACCACGGCAGAAGATAGAGAGAGAATGAAAGTCATTCCCTATGCCTCAGCCATAGGTTCTATGAAGTATGACATACTGTGTACCAGACCTATTGTGTGCCTTGCCATGAGTTTGGCAAGAGGGTACAATAGTGATCCAGGAGTAGATCATTGGACAGCGGTCAAAATTATCCTTAGTTACCTAAGAAGACTAAGGAGATGTTTCTCTACTATGGAGGTAATAAAGAGTTCGTCGTAAAAGGTTACGTCGATGCAAGCTTTAACACCGTTTCAGATGACTCTGAGTCTCAATCTGGATACATTTTGAAAGTCGGAGCAATTAGCTAGAGTAGCTCCATGCAGAGCATTGTAGACATAGAAACTTGCAAAATACATACGGATCTAAATGTGGCAGACCCGTTGACTAAACCTCTCTCACAGGCAAAACATGATCATACCTTAGTACTCTTCAGGTGTTAATCACATGGCAATGAGAACTATATTATTGACTCTAGTAAACTCTTTGGGTGTTA
This sequence comes from Triticum urartu, assembly GCF_003073215.2. Lineage (NCBI taxonomy): Eukaryota > Viridiplantae > Streptophyta > Magnoliopsida > Poales > Poaceae > Triticum > Triticum urartu. The sequence goes on along the minus strand of NC_053026.1, from coordinate 72,171,859 downwards.
GTCACATGGCGATGTGAACTATGGGTGTTAAATCACATGGTGATGTGAACTAGATTATTAACTCTAGTCCAAGTGAGAGACTGAAGGAAATATTCCCTAGAGGCAGTAATAAAGTTGTAATTTTATATCATATTTCCTTATTCATGATAAAGCTTTATTATTCATGCTAGAATTGTATTGATCGGAAACTTAAATACATGTGTGAATACATAACCAAATATTGTGTCCCTAGTAAGCCTCTACTAGACAGCTCGTTGATCAAAGATGGTTAAGGTTTCCTAACCATGGACATGTGTTGTCATTTGATAATGGTATCACATCATTAGGAGAATGATGTGATGGACTAGACCCACCTGTTAGCTTAGCATATTGATCGTTCAGTTTTATTGATATAGCGTTCTTCATGTCAAATACATATTCCTTCGACTATGAGATTATGCAACTCCCGAATATCGGAGGAATACCTTGTGTGCTATCAAATGTCACAAGTAACTAGGAGATCATAAAGATGCTCTACAGGTATCTCTGAAGGTGTTTGTTGAGTTGGCATATATCGAGATTAGGATTTGTCACTCTGAGTATCGGAGAGGTATCTCTGGGCCCTCTCGGTAATACACATCATAAGCTTGCAAGAAAATGACTAAGGAGTTGGCCACGAGGTGATGTATTATGGAACGAGTAAAGAGACTTGCCGGTAAAGAGATTGAATTAGGTATGAAGATACTGATGATCGAATCTCGGGCAAGTAACATACCGATGGACAAAGGTAATTATGTATGTTGTCAAAATGGTTCGACCGATAAAGATCTTCATAGAATATGTAGGAGCCAATATTGGCATCCAGGTTCCGCTATTGGTTATTGACCAGAGAGGTGTCTCAGTCATATCTACATAGTTCTCGAACCCATAGGGTCCGCACGCTTAACGCTCGTTGACGATATAGTATTATATGAGTTATGTGATTTAGTGACCAGATGTTGTTAGGAGTCCCGGATGAGATCACGGACATGACGAGGAGTCTCAAAATGGTCGAGAGGTAAGGATTGATATGTAGGACGATAGTATTCGGACAAGGAAGTGTTTCGGGGGGTATCGGGTACTTATTAGGTCACTGGAAAGGGTTTCGGCCACCCCAGGCAAAAGATATTGGCCTTATGAGCCAAGAGAGGGAACACATCGGCCACAAGGGGCTGGTGCGCCCCCCATAGCAGGCCGGCCTAGGTGGAGAAGGAAAGGGGGGAGGGAAAGGGAAGTGTGGATTAGGATTACCACTTCCTTCCCTCCCCCCCCCCCTCTTTCCTTCCCCCTTGGTTAAATATGGCAGGGGCGATTTGGGAGGGACTCCAAGTAGGATTCCTCCTACTTGGGCGCCTCCTATGGCTACTCCTCCCTCCCACCCACCTATATATATGTGGGAGGGGTTGCCTAGCACACACCAGATCAAATGTTAGCCGTGTGTGGCGCCCCCTCCACCGTTTACACCCTCTGTCATATTTTTGTAGTGCTTAGGCGAAGCCCTGCGGAGATCACTTCACCATCACCGTCAGCACACCATTGTTCTAACAGAACTCATCTACTACCTCGTTGTCTTGCTTGATCAAGAAGGCGGAGGACGTCACCGAGCTGAACGTGTGTTGAACGCGGAGGTGTCATATGTTTGGTACTAGATCGGTTGGACCGGGAAGAAAGCTCGACTATATCAACCACGTTGTGAAACTCTTCCACTTACGGTCTACGAGGGTACGTAGACACACACTCTCCCCTCTCGTTGCTATGCATCTCCTTGATAGATCCTGCATGTGCGTAGAAAAAAAATTGTTTTCCATGCAACATTTCCTAACATATAGTATCAATCTTGGATGTTTTATATGCAATTATATGTTGTTTTATATCATTTTTGGACTAACCTATTAACCTGGTGCTTAGTACCAATTGCTATTTTTAGCCGGCTTTTGGTTTTCCAGAAAATCGGTACCAAGTGGAGTCCAAAGGCTATGAAACTTTTTGACAATTTTTTCTGGACATAAGAGACCCTGGAAGCTTTGGGAGGAGATGGCAAGGAAATAGGGCACGCCCTGTGGGCGCACACCCTGCTGCCTTGTTGGCCCATCGAGGCTCCGTCTAACCTAAGGCCACTTCTATAAATTCTCTAATATTGGGAAACCAACAAAGAGCCGCCCAAAACACTGTTCTGCCGCTGCATGCTTCTGTTCTTCCATGATCCCATCTGGAGGCCTTTTCGGTACTCTGCTGGAGGGGGAATCGGTCATGGAGGGTTTCTACATCATTCATGCTTCGTTCTGATGATGCGTGAGTAGTTTACCACAGACCTACACGTCCATAGCTAGTAACTAGATGGCTTCTTCTCTCTCTTTGATCTTCAGTACAATGTTCTCCTTGATGTTCTTCGAGTTCTATCTGATGTAATCTTCTTTTTCGTTGTGTTTGTGGGATCCGATGAATTGTAGGTTTATGATCTGAATATTTATGATAAGTAATGGAGTCTTTTGTAAACTTTATTATGCATGATTTTTATAGCTTTGTATTTATCTCCGACCTGTCCATTTGGTTTGGCCAACTAGATTGATTTATCTTTAGTGGGGGAGGTGCTTTGTGATGGGTTCAATCTTGTGGTGCTGTATATCCCAGTGGTAGTAGGGGACAAGAAACATATTTGTATTGTTGCCATTAAGGGTAAAATGATGGGGTTTATTCACATTGATTAGGTTTACTTTGTCTACATCATATCATCTTGCTTAAGGCGTTACTCTGTTTTTCATGAACTTAATACCATAGATGCATGTTGGATAGCGGTCAATTGGTGGAGTAATAGTAGTAGATGCAGGCAAGAGTCGGTCTACTTGTCTCGGACGTGATGCCTATATACATGATCATTGCCTTGAATATCGTCATAAATATGCGCTTTTCTATCAATTGCCCAATAGTAATTTGTTCACCCACCGTATGCTATGTGCTCGAGAGAGAAGCCTCTAGTGAAAACTATGGCCCTGGGTCTACTTTAATTATATATATAATCCAAAAATACCTTGCTGAAATTTTATTTTATTTTTATTTTGTTTTGCAATTTACTTTACTATCTATCACTATCAGATTTAATCCTTGCAAGTAACGGCCAAGAGGATTGACAACCCTCTTATTCGCGTCGGGTACAAGTATTTGCTTTTGTGTGTAGGTGACGTTCATGAGGCTTTGTGTGATTCTCCTACTGGGTTGATGCCTTGGTTCTCACTTAGGGAAATACTTATCTCTACCATGTTGCATCTCCTCTTCTCTTCGGGGAAAATCCCAACGCAACTCACAAGTAGCAGGAAGAATTTCTAGCGCCGTTGCCAGGGAGACATCATCAAAACCTATCAAGTACCTTCACATAAACTATCATCTACTTGCTCTTATTTTTATTTGCCTTTGCCTCTCATGTTCATCTCCTGCACTTCTAATTTGTTTTACGAAAACACAAAAATATTTCCGTTTGCTCATTCGCTTGCTTTGCCATTATGGCTAGTCCTTCTCTTGTTGCTTGTACGCCTGAAAATAAAGTGCTTAATTTTTAAAAAGGGGGTTTTCATTTTCGTGCCCCTCCTTCCTTAGTTGTGCTCAGTTTTGCCCAACCCTCTAACTTTTTCTCACTTTTTCCCTCCAGTGCACGCCTCGTGCTCACAAAGATCCAAATGAAGCCTTGATGTCTGGTCAAAGGAGTTGAACTTTACCTGCTCAGTTACTGACGTGTGGGGACGAAGATATTAGGATAGGTGGGTCATGGCCGTCATAGCTTATGACGAGTGGGACCTGGCTCGTTGACCTGTCCCTTTCTTTTTCCTAAATCAGCCCGACCCAGAGTGAGTCGCCGCATCCCCCATCCAGCCCCACGCCGTTGTCGTGCCCCCTCGCAGCCCCGCCGGCTACTCCGGTCATTTACCTGAGCTCTGATGGCGCAATGTCATGGTTCTAACGACCAGCTCTTCCTCCCATATGTCGGAACCATTGGAGATTGTTGGCTGGCTGGTACTTTTCTAATTCAAACCCTAGCAATTAGGATTTGGTTATAATTTGATTGAATGGGCTACTAAGCGATTGAATTGCCATGCTTTGAGTTTCTCCACTTGGCAATCAGTGTGGACGTCAATTTAGGATTGGATTCCTGCCAGCAGTACTAGTGGCAGCTAGTTTTGAAATAGAAAACCCAAGAAATTAGGTTTTGTTGAATGTAGCCCATTTTAGATTATTCTGTGGTGAATTTGATCTGAGTAATCTTGTTTTTAATTCTTTGATTTGCAATTGGTGTTTGATTGATGGCAAGTAGGTCGAAGCTAGAAGAGGGCAATGGATTTGTTTTGTGCCGAGGATGAGCTTTTGCTGGCCAAGTGCAAGGAGATATGCTCCTGGTTTTCGAGCGTGAAGTCTCTCGTGATGCACTCACTCGGACTGGCATTGGAAGTGAGGACGAACGAGCGGAAGCAGTTACTTCCTAAAGGCAAGGGGGCAGTCCTAATTGAGATTCTCCTATGGGCAATGGCAGAGGCGATGGAGTCTCCATATCATCGACAATGAGTCCGCTGGTAGGAGTATCGCTCCCACCTCTCCTCACCAAATCCAGAGGCGGAAGGGCCGGTGAATTTTCATATTATCCAGGTTATTGACAAGGTGATGGAGGAGGAGGATAGCGATGAGGAGGAGGATGAATAAGAGCAGAGCTACCAGGGAGGGTTGCAGATTATCACACAGGAGGATGCACAAGAGGAGGGATATCAGGGGGTTTGGAGATCATCACGCATCATTCTCAGGAAGACATGAATATAGCGATTAATTTGGATGGCGAGGATGAGCAGATGGTTGATCAGGAGCACTTGGAGGCTGATGTCAGCAATGATCTGGCGCTAGTCACCGTGGACGCCATGTTGGCTGCCAGAATGCCCCAACAGAGGTGGAGCAGTATGAGTTCTCCATGCATTTTGAGCAAAATGATGAACGCTCTCATGAACGCTCTCACCGCCACCTAGCTCGCCATCTTAAGTCTCCAAACCCCACCTAGCTCGCCATCTTAAGTGTCTCCAAACCCCAATAGAGGTGGAGGTATGATCTCGCATGCATTTTGAGCAAAATGATGACGCTCTCACCGACCGCTCGCCATCTTAAGTCTCCAAACCCCACCTAGCTCCCACCTAGCTAGTGCTCACAATCCAATATCTAGATGCGCGTTAAACAGCAAACAGTGTTATGTCGATGTGTTTAATCAGCGGTTGAATGCTATGTTTTGTATTTCCTACGTTGAGTGGGTTTTGCATGTTCAAACATAGTGCCACATGTAGAACTTGCCAAAAATAGCAACATGCAGAACTTACCAAAAACAACATCATGCAAAACTTACTTAAAATGGGGTCAAACTTGCAATGTTGACTTTTCAAAACTTGTGGTATTGCAAGTTTATGATTTTTCCCACAAACTAGTTGACACAAAAGGGCCCCATGCCCAAGGATTTTAATTTTTGAGGTCTTTTTCATTTTCTTTGATTTTTTCCAATCTTGGGTCAAACTTGCAATATTCACCATTCATACCAAATGGTTTGGAATTTGAACTTTGGTAGCGTCCACTTCATACACCACCAACTAAAAATCTTATAATGATTTTATCCAATTTTCAGGACCAAACTACATCACACTTGTAGTTCAAATTTGAGCAATTTGCCATAATTCACTATAAATCCAATAAATCAATGAAATATAGAAATAATACTCTAAAATTCATGAAACTTGGTCAATGGGTTTCCAATGTGGTCCATCTTAGAGGAAAATGAGAAGACCCAATGTTAAAACTTATTTCAAGCACTTCCTTCACACAAAAATCATTTCTAGCACTTGAAAAATGGAAATGATATTTTTTATCAACAAAAAAATGTTTTTGTGGAAACATTGTTCACAGTAGTAACACCAATGGTTGTGCCAAATATGAGCATGTTAGCTTCTCCGATCTAATGGAAGTGGCCAGGGCCATAGGCATATGCGTTCAAATCCATGCAACTTCATACTAGGTAGCCCATTTTGTGAAGGTTTTTTTTCAAACCTTGTGGTATTGCAAGTGTAAGTGCATCTAGTGCCACCCCTAGTTGGTTTTGGAGTATTGATGACAAACGTGGTTGAGGGACTAATGTGTTTGTGAGATTCACAGGAGAACACAGATAGAAGTCCCTATTGATTCGGTTTACCCGTCGGAGATGACCCCTGATAACCCACAAGTATAGGGGATCAATTGTAGCCTCTTTCGATAAGTAAGAGTGTCGAACCCAACGAGGAGCTAAAGGTAGAACAATTATTCCCTCAAGTTCTATCGACCACCGATACAACTCTACGCACGCTTGACGTTCGCTTTACCTGGAACAAGTATGAAACTAGAAGTACTTTGTAGGTGTTTTTGGATAGGTTTGCAAGATAATGAAGAGCGCGTAAATAAAAGCTAGGGTCTCTTTATATAAAGAAGAAATAAAGTTAGTATAGCGAGTGTGGAAAAGTGGTGGTAGGAGTTGCGAGATTGTCCCTGAGCAATTGACTAATTTACTAGACCGATAGCAAGTTTTATGTGAGAGAGGCCACTGCTAGCATGTCATCCTTGACTTGGAATTCTATGCACTTATGATTGTAACTATTAGCAAGCATCCGCAACTACTAACATTCATTAAGGTAAAACCCAACCATAGCATTAAGATATATTGGTCCCCCTTCAATCCCGTATGCATCAATTTCTATGCTAGGCTGAAGTTTCTGTCACTCTTGCCCTCCAATACATAGTCCTATCAACATACAACTAACCCTATGGTGTGATCCACGCGCACGCTCATATGATGGGCACCAAAGGATAGTAACATAACCACAAGCAAACTAAGTCAATCATAGAAATTCATCTACCACCGATAGGACAACAAAAATCTACTCAGAAATCATAGGATGGCAACACATCATTGGATAATAATATGAAGCATAAAGCACCATGTTCAAGTAGAGGGTACAGCGGGTTGCGTGAGAGTGGACCACTGTAGATAGATGGGGGAAGGTGATGAAGATGTTGGTGAAGATGACAGAGGTGTTGGTGTAGATCACCGTCACACGATGATGGCCCCGGCGGCGTTCCAACGCCACCGGGAGAGAGGGGGAGAGAGCCCCCCTCCTTCTTATTCTTCCTTGACCTTCTCCCTAGATGGGAGAAGGGTTTCCCCTCTGTTCCATGTCCTCCATGGCATGGGAGGGGCGAGAGCCCCTCCGAGATTGGATCTGTCTCTCTCTGTTTCTCGTTTCAGATTCTGCCCTTTCACCATTTCTTATATTCCCGTAGATCCGTAACTCCGATTGGGCTGAAAGTTTAACACGATCTCTATCCGGATATTAGCTTTCTTGCGGCGAAAGAAGGGCATCAACCGCCTTACGGGGTGGCCACGAGGGCCCAGGGAGCGCCTGACCCCCTGGGGCGCGCCCCCCTGCCTCGTGGCCCCCTCGGGCATCGTCTCGCGTGGATTTTCTTCCCAAAAATCACATATATTCCAAAAAAATCTCCGTCAGTTTTTATCATGTTTGGACTCCATTTGATATGGATTTACTGCGAAACAAGAACATGCAACAAACAGGAACTGGCACTGGGCACTGGATCAATATGTTAGTCCCAAAAATATTATAAAAAGTTGCCAAAAAGTATATGAAAGTTGTATAATATTGGCATGGAACAATCAAAAATTATAGATACGACGGAGACGTATCAGCATCCCCAAGCTTAATTCCTGCTCGTCCTCGAGTAGGTAAATGATAAAAAAGATAATTTTTGATGTGGAATTCTACCTAGCATAATCTTGATCATATATCTATCATGACATGAATATTAAGACACGAGTGATTCAAAGCAATAGTCTATCATTTGACATTAAGACAATAATACTTCAAGCATAATAATAAAGCAATCATGTCTTTTCAAAATAACATGGCCAAAGAAATTTATCCCTACAAAATCATATGGTCTGGCTATGCTCCATCTTCACCACACAAAGCATTCAAATCATGCACAACCCCGATGACAAGCCAAGCAATTGTTTCATACTTTTGATGTTCTCAAACCTTTTCAACTTTCACACAATACATGAGTGTGAGCCATGGATATAGCACTATAGGTGGAATAGAATATGATGGTGGAGGTTGTGTGGAGAAGACAAAAAAAGGAGAAAGTCTCACATCGTCGCGGCTAATCAACGGGGTATGGAGATGCCCATCAATTGATGTCAATGCGAAGAGTAGGGATTGCCATGCAACGGATGCACTAAGATCTATAAGTGTATGAAAGCTCAAACTGAAACTAAGTGGGTGTGCATCCAACTTGCTTGCTCATAAAGACCTAGGGCATTTGACGAAGCCCATCGTTGGAATATACAAGCCAAGTTCTATAATGAAAATTCCCACTAGTATATGAAAGTGCTAACTCAAGAGACTCTCTATATGAAGAACATGGTGCTACTCTGAAGCACAAGTGTGGTAAAAGGATAGTAACATTGTCCCTTCTCTCTTTTCTCTCATTTTTTTCTCTCTTTTTTCTTTTTTTGTAGGCTTCTTTGGCCTCTCTCTTTTTTGGGGGATTCTTTGGCCACTTTTATTTTGATAACCTCACATGGGACAATGTTCTAATAATTTTGATCATCACATTTTTATTTACTTACAACTCAATATTACAACTCGATACTAGAACAAAATATGACTCTATATGAATGCCTCCGGCGATGTACCGGGATGTGCAATGATCTAGCGTAGCAATGACATCAAAAAACGGACAAGCCATGAAAACATCATGCTAGGTATCTTACGATCATGCAAAGCAATATGACAATTAATGCTCAAGTCATGTATATGATGATGGAAGTTGCATGGCAATATATCTCGGAATGGCTATGGAAATGCTATGATAGGTAGGTATGGTGGTTGTTTTGAGGAAGATATAAGGAGGCTTATGTGTGATAGAGCGTATCATATCACGGGGTTTGGATGCACCAGCAAAGTTTGCACTGACTCTCAAGGTGAGAAAGGGCAATGCACGGTACCGAAGAGGCTAGCAATAATGGAAGGGTGAGAGTGCTTATAATCCATGGACTCAACATTAGTCATAAAGAACTCACATACTTATTGCAAAAATCTATTGGTCATCAAAACAAAGTACTATGCGCATGCTCCTAGGTGGATAGATTGGTAAGAAAATACCATCGCTCGTCCCCGACCGCCACTCATAAGGAAGACAATCAATAAATATCTCATGCTCCAACTTCGTTACATAACGGTTCACCATACGTGCATGCTACGGGAATCACAAACTTCAACACAAGTATTTCTACAATCCACAACTACCCACTAGCATGACACTAATATCACCATCTTTATATCGCAAAACTATTGCAAGGAATCAAACATATCATATTCAGTGATCTACAAGTTTTATGTAGGATTTTATGACTAACCATGTGAATGAACAATTCCTGTCATGTCTCTAAATAGATATAAGTGAAACAAGAGAGTTTAATTCTTTCTACAAAAGATATGCCCACGCTCTAACAAATATAAGTGAAGCAAAAGAGCATTATACAAATGGCGGTTTTCTACGTGAAGAGAAACAGGCAATACAAACTTCAAATCATATAAGTGAAGCACATGAAGCATTCTATAAAGCCATAGTCAAAAGGTATAAGTGAAGTGCAATGAGCATTCTATAAATCAACCAAGGACTATCTCATACCAACATGGTGCATAAAAGAAAAGTGAAAACTAAATGCAAAAGACGCTCCAAGATTGCACATATCGCATGAACGAAACGAATCCGAAAACATACCGATACTTGTTGAAGAAAGATGGGATGCCTTCCGGGGAATCCCCAAGCTTAGACGCTTGAGTCTCCTTGAATATTTACTTGGGGTGCCTTGGGCATCCCCAATCTTGAGCTCTTGTCTCTCCTCCTTATCCTATATCGAGACCTCCTCGATTTTCGAACACTTCATCCACACAAAACTTCAACAGAAAACTCGGTAAGATCCCTTAGTATAATAAAGAAAATCACTACTCTAAGTACTATTGCAAACCAATTCATATTTTGTTTTTGCATTGTAGCTACTTTAATATAAATTTTCCATGGCTTAATCCACTGATATAAATCGATAGTTTCATCAAAACAAGCAAACTATGCATCAAAAACAGAATCTGTCTAAAACAGAACAGTCTGTAATAATCTGAACATTCACCATACCTATGGTACTCCAAACATCCTACAAAAATTAGGAAAAACAAAAAAATTGTACAGAAATACAGTTAAAAAAATTTCAGAACCGTTTGACGTTCCAGTAAAAAATGTAAAATCGCGCACTACAGCCAAAGTTTCTGTCCTGCACCGTACAAACCAACAAGCAAAGAAACATCCTAAAGGCAAATCATGGCACATTATTTTTATTTTTAAACCTTATAAAAGCACACAACAGAAATAAATGACTCTCTAAAACTTCCGGGTTGTCTCCATGGCAGCGCTTTTTTTAAAGCCATTAAGCTAGGCATATAGTGCTCAAGTAATGGATCCACTCGAATCCCAAGGTATATCAAAGCCAATTTTAATTAACAATGATTTGTAATTTAGTAGTGAGCACAAAGTAACATATATCATGTAATGACGAAGTCTAACTCTCTTCCTATGCATCGGCATGTCATAAAATAACAATTCATGCACACAAAGTAAAGGCCGATGCATAGTATAAACAGTTTCTTGCAATTTTTTCGTGTTGGAAACATAAAGAGGCGGAGATGTAGTTCATCTCTCATAATAATTGCAAGTAGGAGCACAAAGCACATGCATATTATATCTATCAAAATCATCATGTGTAATAGTAAAATGCAACCCATCAATATAATCCTTAATAAGGGCAAACTTCTCCGATATAGTATAGTCGGGAGAATTCAAAAAGATAATAGGACTATCATGTGTGGGTGCAATAGCAACAATTTCATGTTTAACATAAGGAACTATAGCAAGTTCATCTCCATAAGCATAATTCATGTTGGCATCTTGGCCACAAGCATAGCAAGCATCATCAGAAAGGGATATTTGAAAAGAATCAACGGGATCATAACAATCATCATAGCAATCATCCTTCGGTAAGCACGAAGGGAAATTAAACAATGTATGAGTTGAAGAGTTACTATCATTACAAGGTGGGAACAGGTGATCAATCCGCTCTTCCTCCTTTTGTTCTTCGCTCTCCTCCTCGTCTTTTTCATCCAATGAGCTCACAATGCCATTAATTTCTTCTTCCCTAGACTCCTGCAAAATATTAGTCTCCTCTTGGACAGCGGAGGAGTCCTCAATATATGGTTTAATATCAGGATTAGAAGCATAATTATCATAGCAATATTTAAGTATGGCCAAATTTTCAGATTTGTAGAGAGTAGCATCATACTTTCCAATCAAAGAAGCAATTTCATAAGCACCCTTAAAAGCAACAAATTCTTCAATTTGTTGAACATCATAGTAATTATAAACACCCTTAGCATACGAAGATACGATTCCATTATCACTAAACTCACATTGGTAGGGAAGGTGTTTCTTAGGGTCTTCAGAACAACAAGTAAAATCATATATTTCACATAAATTCCAAGCATAGCATTGCAAACGATGAATTTGATCCAGTAAAAGTTTCCCTTTTTGAGATAAGCGGTGTCGCACATAACAAGCATGCTCATCTAAAGATTTTTCCCTCAACTAAGCTAGTTGGGGTTTCAGCATGAGCACATAGGGATCTGAAGATGATCCAAGTAAAAAGCTTCAGGAGTGTGATAGATTTTGAGTGGTTCTTCAACCATTGGTTCAGTAGGTACCACTATTTTTTTGCGTTTCCTACCCATAAGATAGAAAACAAGAGCACAAAATAAAATCTACTTAGTGATAAAGCAAACAAGCACACACGAGAATATTCACCCCACGCTATAACTCCCCGGCAACGGCGCCAGAAAAAGGTCTTGATAGCCCACAAGTATAGGGTATCAATTGTAGCCTCTTTCGATAAGTAAGAGTGTCGAACCCAACGAGGAGCTGAAGGTAGAACAAATATTCCCTCGAGTTCTATCGACCACCGATACAACTCTACGCACACTTGACGTTCGCTTTACCTAGAACAAGTATGAAACTAGAAGTACTTTGTAGGTGTTTTTGGATAGGTTTGCAAGATAATAAAGAGTGCGTAAATAAAAGCTAGGGGTTGTTTATATAAAGAAGCAATAAAGTTAGTATAGCGAGTGTGGAAAAGTGGTGGTAGGAGTTGCGAGATTGTCCCTAAGCAATTGACTAATTTACTAGACCGATAGCAAGTTTTATGTGGGAGAGGCCACTGCTAGCATGTCATCCCTGACTTGGAATTCTATGCACTTATGATAGGAACTATTAGCAAGCATCCGCGACTACTAGCGTTCATTAAGGTAAAAACCAACCATAGCATTAAGATATATTGGTCCCCCTTCAATCCCGTATGCATCAATTTCTATGCTAGGCTGAAGTTTCTGTCACTCTTGCCATCCAATACATAGTCCTACCAACATAAAACTAACCCTATGGTGTGATCCACGCACGCTCTCATATGATGGGCACCAAAGGACAGCAACATAACCACAAGCAAACTAAATCAATCACAGCAATTCATCTACCACCGATAGGACAACAAAAATCTACTCAGACATCATAGGATGGCAACACATCATTGGATAATAATATGAAGCATAAAGCACCATGTTCAAGTAGAGGGTACAGCGGGTTGCGGGAGAGTGGGCTGCTGTGGATAGATGGGGGAAGGTGATGAAGATGTTGGTGAAGATGATGGAGGTGTTGGTGTAGATCGTCGTCACACGATGATGGCCCCGGCGGCGTTCCGACGCCACCGGGAGAGATGGAGAGAGAGACCCCCTCCTCCTTATTCTTCCTTGACCTTCTCCCTAGATGGGAGAAGGGTTTTCCCTCTGGTCCATGGCCTCCATGGCATGGGAGGGGCGAGAGCCCCTCCGAGATTGGATCTGTCTCTCTGTCTCTCTGTGTTTCTGCGTTCTCAGATTCTGCCCTTTCACCGTTTCTTATATTCGAGGAGATCCGTAACTCCGATTGGGCTGAAATTTTAACACGTTCTCTATCCGGATATTAGCTTTCTTGCGGTGAAAGAAGGGCATCGACCGCCTTACAGGGTGGCCACGAGGGCCCAGGGCGCGCCTGACCCCCTGGGGTGCGCCCCTGCCTCGTGGCCCCCTCGGGCATCGTCTCGCGTGGATTTTTCTTCCCAAAAATCACATATATTCCAAAAAAAATCTCTGTCAGTTTTTATCCCGTTTGGACTCCGTTTGATATGGATTTACTACGAAACAAAAAACATGCAACAAACAGGAACTGGCACTGGGCACTGGATCAATATGTTAGTCCCAAAAATATTATAAAAAGTTGCCAAAAGTATATGAAAGTTGTATAATATTGGCATGGAACAATCAAAAATTATAGATACGACGGAGACATATCAACCCCTAAAGATGTTTGAAGACATTGAAGACAATGGAGGTTCATGAAGACATTCACGTCGCTAATGACGTATGAAGACATTCACTTGAAGACAATGGAGTGCGAAGACATAGTTTCTTTCGTAGTTTCATTTTCTTCTTTCTTGAGTCATAGGAACCACCGAACTGTCAAGTGGGGTCCGAGTGAATAAAGTTAGAAAACTGAAGTGATGCTCAACCCAAATCCTATGTCTTCAAGTGAATAAAATGAGAGAAAACCTTATCCAGAGTTGGATGAGTCAGCTTAACTTGTAGCCCAAGCAAAGCTATCATGTGTGTTTGAAATCCGATCGTTGGACACATGTCGGTTCCTTAGTGACCTAGGGTCATTTTGGACATATCATGTCGGGTTGCCTCCTGGCTATAAATAGCCCACCCCCTACACCATAAATTGGTGGCTGATCAGAGTTAGTGCACGAATTTTTTCGTCTAAGAGCAACCCACCTCCGAAGCCTTTGAGAGAGAATCCTTACGAGGACAAAGCCCAAAACACCCAGAGCCCAAAGAGTGTTTGGCATCACTTAGGTCTTTCTGCCACGTGATCTGAAGAGTTATTACACATGAAGAATGTGATCTTCCTGTTGGTAAGGCATCGCGTTTTGGGGATCCAAGAGTCATTGTGGATCGCTGGTGAATGAAGTCTGTGAAGGTTTGGAAGTCTACCTTGAAGACTTACCAGAGTGATTGGGCGAGGACTAAGTGTCCTTTGCTCAAGGGGAACAAGGTGAAGACACAGTCTTCTGAGTTCAATAACTTAGCCTTCCTAACCTGATGTATACTTTTCACAGCAACTAGAACTGGTCTACCAAATCCTTATCTTCGGCAAGCAACTGGTTCGATCACTTCACCCTTTACTTATTGTTTATCTTCGTGAAGTCATTGCTTGCTTGCCCTGTTTGACTTCACTCTGTGAAGAAATTCTTCTTTGTTTGCATGTTTGGCTTCATACTGTCTTCCTATTCTGATCCACTCTACCTAGCTGCTATATGTCTTTGTGTTTACTCTGTACTATCTCCTTCACTATGGCATGGATAGTGTAGTTTTTCTTCCGCTACATATTGTCTATGTTGTATTTGGTTATCTGTCTCCGAAGACATTGCCTGTCTTGAAGACTTTCATAAAAATCGCCTATTCACCTCCCCCCCTCTAGTCGATAAGTAGCACTTTCAATTGGTATCAGAGCAAGGTGCTCCCTTATTCCGTGTGATTCGGCTTAACCACCTGGAGTTTCAGCTATATCGACTGCAGGGATAATCAAAGTCTCCGATGCGTACCCCGTCTTTGATGGCACTAACTACCCCTACTACAAGAATAAGATGCGAATGCATCTTGAAGCCATTGACAACGACCTCCGGTATGGCGTCAAGAATGGCGTTCCCAAATGTCGGTGAAGGTGTCACCGCTGCTGATGTCAAGAGATTCACGCAACTGGACTCAACCGCCAAGAACATCATTTGTGGTCATCTGACCAAAGGGCAGTATGGCCATGTGAATGCTCTGGAAAGACCAACCAAGCAAAAAAACATATTCAAATCCCGTTGTTATCATGTTACGTTACAAAAACGCTAAAGCAAACACCTAGTTCTCTAAATTGGACTTAAGTGCAGGAAACCATCAAATTAGGAAGGTGTCTGCAGATGAACATAAGACAACATTTAAAACACAAAGTGGCCACTAGCGGTTCAGAGTCATGCCCTTTGGACTGACAAATGCACCATCCACTTTTCAATGCCTCATCAATTCTATGTTTGTTGCTTATTTGAGAAATTTTGTTATAGTTTTTATGGATGCCATTTTAGTCTATAATAAGGACTTACAAGAGCATCTCACTCATTTGCAACTGGTCTTTCAGTTGCGCAGGACAACAAACTATTTGCTAAACGAAGTGCACATTTACTCAACAACAACTTCAGTATTTGGGTCATATCATATCTGATGCAGGAGTGGCCACAGACCCTGAAAAAGAAGGCCAATGTTGAACTGACCACTGCCTATGAATGTCACTGAGTTGAGGGAATTTTGGGCCTCATGGGTTACTATAGGAAATTTTTCCAAGGTATAGTATCATTGCTAAACCATTGACACAATTACTGATGAAACAATGTTTTGTTTGGTCTCTAGCTGCTCAACAAGCTTTTGAGACCCTCAAAATAGTTATTTACACTATCCAGCGTTAGCCTCGCCTGATTTTCATCGGCCTTTTACTATAGAGAAAGATGCTTGTGCTAATGGTATTGGAGTTGTCCTTTCTCAAAATGGTCGTGTAGTGGCTTTTGTTAGAAAAGTTCAAGGGATGAAGAACACAACTATCTATATGAGAAATAATTTATGGCCATCATGATGGTTGTGGAGAAGTGGAGAGCTTACTTGCAAAGAGGTCCATATGTGATTAAGACTGGTCACCAAAGCTTATGTCAACTAGGTCATCTTCGGCTTTTGCTATGGTATGTCCCTTCCTTCAGTTAATCCTTCCTTCAAGATTTTTGCCTGTGGATCTCCCTCTTCAATACAAAGTGTTGACCTCTGATTTACAGAGAAAAGTTATGACCAAGTTAGTAGGATTGAGGTTTCAATTTCAATATAAGAAAGGAAGTGAAAATATTGTAGCATATGTTTTATCAAGAGTTGGACGCTTATTGGCAGTGACATCCACTTCTCCAAGTCAACCAATATGCACTCCAAGAAGTTACTAACTCTTATACAATGGGTCCTATGGCTCATACAATGCTATAGAAACTGGGCTTAGCTTATAACAGTATAGAGGGATATTCTGTTCAGTAGGGTATAATAAAGCAAGGGGGTAGATTTTGGATTGGTGCCAATTTTGCCCTAAAATCTAAGTTGATTATGCATTCCATGTCAGCATTATGGGAGGTCACTCAAGCATTCGAGCAACTTACCATAAGGTGCAGAAGTTGTTTGCCTGGTCTGGCTTAAAATAGTATGTGACTGAATTTGATGTATGTCAAAAGGAAAAGCATGAACATTTACCTATTCCTGAAGGACCTTAGCAAGAAATAACCATGGATTTTATTGAGGCTTTGCCCAAAACAAATGGATACACATTGATATTGGTAGTGGTTGACATGTACACCAAATGTGCACATTTTATCCCTCTCAAACATCAATTCTCTGCTCCTGAAGTGGCCAAAGCATTCTTGGAAACTGTTTTTAAGTTACATGGTCCATCCAATACCATTGTGCCGGATAGAGACAAAATCTTTACTAGCAACTTTGGAAAGATTTGTTCAAGTTACGAGACACCAAACTCGATATGAGCATGGCCTACCATCCTCAGACAGATGGTCAAAGTGAGAGAGTTAATTAGTGCTTAGAGATGTAATTAAGATGTTTTGTGCATGATGCTCCTACCAAATGGCATTCGTGGTTATCATTGGCCGAGTTCTGGTATAACACTAACTACCACACATCTCTTGGTTGCTCACCATTTAAGGCTCTCTATGAGTACAATCCAAGCTATGGGTTCTTTTATTCTCTGCTGCAATCTGACCATGTTGATGTTGCGCAGTGGTTGTGTGAGCATCAGACCCATTTAACTCACCTGAAGGCTCACTTATTGAAAGCACAAACAAAATCAAACTATATGCTGAACAGAACTGCTCACTCTTTCACAATGGGTGATGCAATTTACCTCAAATTACAACCTTATTGTCAACATTTGGTGGTCAATCCACCATGTGCCAAGTTGGGTTACAAATATTATGGACCTTTGAGATCTTGGACACCATTTGGACCTGCAGCTTACAAACTCCAACTTCCTGTTGGAGCTCTCATCCACCCAATCTTCCATGTGGCATGGCTCAAACCTCATATACCTGATCATACTCTGGTTTTTCTCAATTGCCAGCTCATGTGGACCTCTCATCCCTGAATATGTGCCCAAAGAAAATCCCTGATCGCAAGAGATGGTCAAGAAAAGTAATGGTGCGCACATTAAGGTATTGATCAAGTGGTCGGGTCTGCCACCAAAAGCTACAATGTGGGAAGATTATGAAGTGTTACGACACCGATGTCCAACGGCACCAGCATGGGGACATGCTGGTTCTCAAGGGAGCGGCATTGTCACCACTACACCATTGACGACGAAAGAAAAGAAGAAGGAAATGGGAAGAAACTGCTAACATGGCGTGCGAGGTTTAAACTTTCGAGTTGAACTGGGCCAGAGAACTGTCTCGGTTGGGCTACGGCCCATGTAAGCGATAGTGTAGACCAATGATATATTAGATATTGTAATGCGTTTCTCTCAAAAGAAAAGGAAAGGGATACTATGGTGCATTTTGCTAGTTCAGATTTGGAATGAATAGTCTCTGAATTCCCCCAATATTGAAGCCAAAAGATGCAGAGTTGATAATGATAGTGCAACTTATTTGTAGCACTGCTGTTTAGGTCATATCGGTGTAAAGCGCATGAAGAAACTCTATACTGATGGAATTTTGGAACCACTTGATTATGAATCACTTGGTACTTGCAAACCGTGCCTCATGGGCAAGATGAATAAAACGCTGTTCTCCGGAACTATGGAGCGAGCAACAGATTTGTTGGAAATCATACATATAGATGTGTGTGGTCCAATGAATATTGAGGCTCGCGGCGGGTATCATTATTTTCTCACCTTCACAGATGATTTAAGAAGATATGGGTATATCTACTTAATGAAACATAAGTCTGAAACATTTGAAAAGTTCAAAGAATTCCAGAGTGAAGTTGAAAATCATCGTAACAAGAAAATAAAGTTTCTACGATCTGATCGTGGAGGAGAATATTTGAGTTACGAGTTTGGTCTTCATTTGAAACAATGCGGAATAGTTTCGCAACTCACGCCACCCGAAACACCACAGCTTAATGGTGTGTCTGAACGTCGTAATCGTACTTTACTAGATATGGTACGATATATGATGTCTCTTACTGATTTACCACTATCATTTTGGGGTTATGCTTTAGAGACGGATGCATTCACGTTAAATAGGGCACCATCGAAATCCGTTGAGATGACGCCTTATGAACTATGGTTTGGCAAGAAACCAAAGTTGTCGTTTCTTAAAGTTTGGGGCTGTGATGCTTATGTGAAAAAGCTTCAACCTGATAAGCTCGAACCCAAATCGGAGAAATGTGTCTTCATAGGATACCCAAAAGAGACTGTTGGGTACACCTTCTATCACAGATCCGAAGGCAAGACTTTTGTTGCTAAATTTGGAATCTTTCTAGAGAAGGAGTTTCTCTCAAAACAAGTGAGTGGGAGGAAAGTAGAACTTGATGAGGTAACTGTACCTCCTCCCTTATTGGAAAGTAGTTCATCACAGAAACCGGTTCCTGTGACACCTACACCAATTAGTGAGGAAGTTAATGATGATGATCATGAAGCTTCAGATCAAGTTGTTATTGAACCTCGTAGGTCAACCAGAGTAAGATCCGCACCAGAGTGGTACGGTAATCCTGTTATGGAGGTTATGTTGCTAGACCATGACGAACCTACGAACTATGAAGAAGCAATGGTGATCCCAGATTCCGCAAAATGGCTTGAGGCCATGAAATCTGAGATGGGATCCATGTATGAGAACAAAGTGTGGACTTTGGTTGACTTGCCTGTTGATCGGCAAGCCATTGAAAATAAATGGATCTTCAAGAACAAGACTGACGCTGACGGTAATATTTGTCATGGAATTGTCACGTCAAATGTCCTTAGCGTGAGGACTTAGTCGTGAGGCCAACGCATGTATGTGGTAGCTTGAGAGGGGTTGAGCGAAATCGAGAGACGCAACACAAGACAAGGGTTTAGACAGCTTCAGGCCCCGAGAAACATCATCCGGTAACAACCCTACATGTTGTTTGAGGCTAGATCTCATTATCATCACGAGGGAGTCACCGTAAACCGGCTCTCCTCTTTGTGTCTAGCCCTAAGATTGTTTCTTCTTGACCGTCCCTCTTTGGGGAGCCCTGCCCCTCCTTATATAAGTTGAAGGGGTGGGTTACATGTAGAGTCCATCTCGGACTAAGACTTAAACTATTTTGACTTCCCTTCCTGGGCTTCTTAACGTCTGCCGGTTTAACATTGTCTGTCGGTTTAACATTGTCTGCCGGTTTAACATTGTGTGCCGGTTTAACATTGTCTGTCGGGTTATCATCTGACTTGACTCCTGCCGGTTTACCACCAGCCGGTTTACCGTATGTCTCAGCCATCTGTCTTGACTGTCTTAACTATCCGCCGGTTTACCATCCGCCGGTTTACCATGTCCCAGCTGGGTTACGACTCCGGCCGGGTCATACCGCGGGGTATATCCCCGACATTAGCCCCCAGTTTAATTTGGATTTATCCATGTTAAACTGATCCTGATCCTCTTTAAATCTTTGTCATTTCCTTCTAGAAAATCCGGGTCAATAGGCCAGCTTCATAATCAATTTGCTGACATTGGTTTGTCACAGAGAAATATTGTGAAGAATAACTTCTTTGACTCAGCTCCCAATGACTTAACAAAAATATTGGTCCTTGAAATCCTCATCTAATCTTCAGCCGGTTTAAGAATGTAAAACTTGCCGGTTTATCATTGCCAAGATCACCGGTTTATAAATATTAATAGCACCGGGTCATATTTGTAGTTAACATCCAGCTTGAAAATATACCTCTTATATGTCTATCACTTGTAGCCCCCAAGTCTTAAGAAGGTAGCATACCAATAACTTAAGACTTGCTTCAATATAAATATCACAATCTTGAAGAAATCTAGGTTGTTCATCTCAATCACTACGTCAGAATTAGGTATTCCACATATGTATCCCCCAAGTGTCGGGTTGTCATGCTTGCAGCAACCTGGGACTTGTAATTTCCTGATGCTCATAAAAACTTCAACCAGTGTAGCCCCCAAGGGCCGGGTCATTATGCAATAATGAGCAGGGACCTTGTAAATATAATGTTGTAAAGTTTGAACATCAACGTGTATCCCCCAAGGGCCGGCTCAGTAAGATAATATTGAGCTGGGACTTTGATATATACTTCAATGAAAATAACATCATATGATGTAACCCCCATCATGGGACTTGAATCCACATCCACAAGGTTAAAAGCCTTGTGCTTTACCAACTGAGCAGTGGACCCTTCAATATAATGGATAAAAAGCTTTGTACCTTGAATAGTTGACAGGAGCAATTGGTAGCCCCCAAGGGCCGGCTCATTATAATGTGATGAGTCGGGTCTTCAATAAGGTGAGCAAACAATGACTTTGCATTAGCCCCCAAGTGTAATGGTGCATGCTTGGAGCGACATGAGACTTGCATATTTGATGTAATCTCAACTTGAATAATGTAGCCCCAAAGTGTCGGGTCGTAAGCCTGCAGCGACTCGAGACTATTCCTTCAATTGTAGAATAAATCATATCCATTGACAATATGATAGCCATTGCGCTAAAGCAACTTTGAAAACCTTAATCATAATACTGGTTATTGATAACCATAATAAAAATCTAGCCATGTTGGCTATTTGAATAATATATCCAATGATTTATAAGCGCATAATTCCAATGGCGCAATCCAAATATATACTGGCGACTTATAGTCGAAAGCCATGCCGGGTCAATAAACACCGGATTATAAGTGGTTATGTACTGACAACTTGTGGTTGAAAGTCGAGCCGGGTTAAAGAACACTGGGTTAATTTGATGACTGCTAGTCATGCCGGGTCGAGAGACACCGGTTCAACATAAAATTTATCAAAAGAGAAAAAATCTTGACAAAGGCAAATAAAACCGTGTAGTCGAGGCTTTTCAAGGGCTGCCAGGCCCAAATTCGAGGCTTTTCATGGGCTGCCAGGCCGCTGAGTTAAACGATTTGACAAAGCCTTTTAAGATGGGCCTCCAACTAACCAATCGTCGTTTTAACTTTGACAAGTTCAGGGTCTCAATGAGAGTAACTATCAAACGTTCGGCGGGTCATGTCAGGATTACCTGGATGGGAGTGGCTTACTTGATGAAGGCAGGTTAACCCGGGGTTTTAGGTGAATACACCAGGCTTCCAAGCCGTGGGTCGATACCCGGTTACAAGGGTCCTTTCAAACTCTTTGGTATTTGACACAAAGAGCTCCCAAGTAACTTTGTGAGCTGTGCTCAATGTGTGCCTATGTTTGAGTTATGCGTAGCAACAAGACTCTCTTTGGCCCCTTGGGTGTGAAGCTCCCAAGCTTTGTTGTGGCGTGATAGCCGGATTAATGGACAAAACTCCGCTTTGTAAGCTGAAGCCCACATGTAATCAATAATATGATAAGCCAATAAGGCAGGATACCCATGTTTGAACCGCGCATCATGGCAACAGGTCCTCTTCGGCAACCTTTAACTTTTTGCAAGAGATAAATTCTTCTTGATCCGGGATTTTGAACCGGATATTGAGAACTTCAAAGCTTTATGGGAGACATCTTTCCCTTGAACCGGATTTTAAACCGGAATCTTCATTTTCAGCCGGAAATTTTCTGACAGCCTTTAAACTCGAACTTGCAAGAAGTTAATTCCTTTTTGAACCAGAAATTCTTAAACCGGATTTGAGAACTTCAGAGCTTTGTGGGAGAAATAGATTTCTCTTGAACTGGTTTGTAAAACGGACATTTGAGAGCTTCAGCGAGACTGACTTCCCTTGAGCCGGATTGTAAACCGGAATCCTTTCTGATGACCCGGAACTTCTTCATTGAGCCCGGATTTTATAACTTTCATATATTTTCTAAGCCGGAAATTTTCTGACGGCCTTTAAATTTTCATAAATATAACAATAGCCTCCGGGACCGGGTTATCTTCCCTCCAATGATCCGGAGTTCTTGAGCCTGCTGGAACTGGCAAGAGTTATTGAGTCATGTAACTGTAGCCCCCGAGTCTTAAGACGACTCGAGGAGTTGTCTTGAGATTCTCCGTTCTTGACCATAGTAGAAGGTGTATATCGTTGGTGTTGATAACATGATGTAAATCCACAGTAGGTTGAGGTGACTGCGGTGGGTTATAAATGATCCCGTATGAGCCATGTCAACAACTCGGCCAACGGTTCCTTCCAACTGGTTGTTTGAAGTGTACCAAACTATAGTGGCAGCGATTTGTGCGCATGTCCATTGATCCATCCAGTGTAGATGGCGGTTGAATGATAACTTGCCTCCAATTTGCTGGAAGAAAACCGGGCTACCCAAGCAGTGACTGGCTTTTTACTCAATAAAATAGCTCATGCAAACAGATGCGGTCCGATGTGTTGATGTAAACCAGGCCTTGGGGGCGGCGATTTACGCACGTCCATTGACAACGGGCAGACGCGATCCCAGCAAGCTGATGTGAACCGGTCCACAAGGGCAGCAGCTTGTGTGCGTCCATTCATCATGTGATATGTCCCGGATTATCCCTAGGCGGAAATATTATCAATCCGTGCGCTATATCCGTGGAATAAACCACATTTTGTAGTGAATAATGGTCATGTATATAAAAATATACAAATCAAAATAATTTGTCCTTTGATAAAAATAAGATATATTAATAAAACAAATTGTAAATGGATATCACCTGATGTTTGCAGATGGCAAACGATTTTGGATGACGAATAATCCGTTCACCGCAACAGAGGCAATGGCTTAAAGCGCTGCACCGGTCGGCTCAGACGGACACTCCGGGTCATATTTGACCCGCTTTTTTACCCTTTCTTTTCATACAGGTGGCCGGCTCCACCCTTTTATCTGGTACCCAAACCTGCTAAGGCAACTTGCCAGTGACAGTAGTTGAAGCGGGGGCAGCTCACGGCCACACCGGCGAAGGGCGGAGGCAAGGGCATTGCGGCGCGAGAGGCCAGCGAGCGGAGGGCGCAGGGCCAGCCCCGGACGGGTGTAGGGGCGAGGTAGTTCGTCCGCAGCAGTGGAGGCGATGTGGACGCGGCTGTAAAGACGAATACGAGGCCGCGGGCGACGCTCGGAGCAGAGGCGAGCGGCAACCCGGAGGCGACTCGCAGACAGGACAGACGGCGGGTCGGGACAGCCGCACGATGGAGAGGCGCCGCAGGGTGCTTGATGCCACGGCAACAGGGGCCCGCGAATACGCAGCCGTGGAGGCGAGCGAGCGGCCGCCGGTGCGGGCGCGACAAAGCCAGGCGCGGTGTCCTCACGCGTGTGCAGGGGCACTTCGGTTGCAGGAGGTGACCCGGCGATGCGGCGGTTTAGAAGCGGGGCGGAGTCGAGGCCACGGCGACTCAGGGAGAAACAGCACAGGGGCGGCACTCGAAATGGCGCGAGGCTGCGGCGATTCAAGACCGCAGTGGCGCGAGGTTGCGGCGGTTCAAGACCGCAGTGGCGCGTGAAGGCGAGGGCACCCAAGGCCAGGCGGCGGGTTGATGCGGTGCTTTGGAGACGGCGGGTCTTGTGCGGTGCACCTGAGGTAAACCAGATTTTGACAGACGCAGTACAAAAGGCCGCGAAGCATATAGGCGGCAGCTCGCAGTGCAGTCGCAGAAGCACCGGCGAGTCGAGCGACAACGGCGCGACGGAGACGCCCAGACCGGAGGCGATGGGAGACCTGAGCCACTCAGCAGAGGCGCGCGTCTCAAGGCAAGGACGCGGGCGTAGACGAGTCCGGGTCATTGTCGGCTCTGTTTCCGGGTCATGGCTCTACTCATATCCATTTCATGGTCGTAACCAATTAAGAAAAGTCAAACGCTCGTGCACCAGTCAGGCTCATTGTGTGCTCCGTGGGATTCGATCCCTGATCTTTTTTGAGTCTTGGGTATGAACAGGAATAGAGCAAGCACTCATGGAACGACCATGCAGCAGCTGATCGGATGCGTCTTCTTCAGAACCTTGCAAGAACCAACGACTCGAATAATCAGATATTCAGATGTTTGTATGACGGTGACGGTAGGAAACTCCCTGATAGTGCCGGCTCACTGGGAGACCACGAGCTAATGGCAGCGTGCGGCGATGGCGGTTCAGATAACAGCGTGCGGCGACTTGGAGGCTCCAGGCGGAACGGCGTGGCGGATTTGGATCAAGACCCTCCCGGCGATTTAATGCAAGGCCGAGACAGCAACCGCCGAAGCCGGCCGGCTCAAGGCGGATCCGGCTTGATGGCGGAGGCAAAAAACAACGCCGAAGCCGGGTTGGTGTGGCCGCGGAGGAGCGCGCCGGAGCCGGCTGGAACGGCAACCCGGTTCGGGCACGCAGCTCGGAGGTGACAGGGCCGGTCCGAGGCGGCGACTTGCAGGCGGGGAGGTCAACGATGGTGCAAACCGGCCTTCCAGCCGAAGCGACGCGAGGCCGGCGATTCAGGGCCGTGGCGACTCATAGATGGCTGAAGGGTGACCACTTTGCCGGGCAGGCGGTTTGAGGCTAGCTGGTGACTCGGTTGTGTTGAAGCCAAGGCGAGCGGTGGCGAATCTCTCCGAGGCCGGTTGAACCATGGAGGCGAGCTGGCAGGTCAACAGCACGGTCCGCAATGAGGCGGCTCGGCATATTTGTGGCAGAGGACATGCCCGGAGGTGGCCGACGATTCACGACGGCTCACGGGCGATTCATGGGTGCGGCACAGCGAACTGCAGAGGGTCCCGGTGACTCGCGGCGGCTCACTCGCGGCGGAATCAAAACCGGTTCGACGGCGGGCGGGTCAAGGCTACCACAGCAGAGGCGGCCGACGAAGGTGGAGGCGACAGGCGAATCGTGGTCAGTTCAACCAATCCACGTCTTTGTTCCTTCTGGGTCATGCCCCCATTTTTTTTGGTCAAACTTGATCCTTGACATGATGAGGAAAGGTACAAGTCTGGTTGACGGTCGATAAGCCGTTCCCGAGTCGTGGCCGGTTTAAGGCGAACCCGTAGAGCAACGATGGACGCTCATGACTCGTTGACGGCGGCTTTATCGGGTTCAACAACTCCAAGAGGCGGGTCCTGGCGGGTCAGTGCGAAGCTGGACGGTTTGGAGTAGTAATTGGCACAGCGGGGCCTGGCGATTTCTAACCAGCGAAGGCCGGATTGTGAGTGGCGGCTCGCGCGGTCAAACCGGCACGGTGAAAACGACGACTTTGGAGACCGGCCATGACAACGCAAACGACCCGGGCTGTTCAAAGCGGGTAGTAGTGGTTTGATCTCGGCGACTCAAAATCCACCAAATAAGTTGCAAGAAGGTGGCGTAACCCTCACTCCTCTTGACCTTAATCCTGCATATGTAGTCGCTGAAAATTTGTATCTTTGATCTTGACTCAGTGAACTTGCAGTTGATATAGATCCTTCAAAAAACCAGTCTTTTCTTCATCCGGATGCGAACTTCTCAAATCCTAGATGAGATCCCTCCAAGAACTCAACACCACCGTGCGCAGGCCCATGGTGGGCGCCAACTGTCGTGGAATTGTCACGTCAGATGTCCTTAGCGTGAGGACTTAGTCGTGAGGCCAACACATCTATGTGGTAGCTTGAGAGGGGTTGAGCGAAATCGAGAGACGCAACACAAGACAAGGGTTTAGACAGCTTCGGGCCCCGGGAAACATCATCCGGTAACAACCCTACATGCTGTTTGAGGCTAGATCTCATTATCATCACGAGGGAGTCGCCGTAAACCGGCTCTCCTCTTTGTGTCTAGCCCTAAGATTGTTTCTTCTTGCCCGTCCCTCTTTGGGGAGCCCTGCCCCTCCTTATATAAGTTGAAGGGGCGGGTTACATGTAGAGTCCATCTCGGACTAAGACTTAAACTATTTTGACTTCCCTTCCTCGGCTTCTTAACGTATGCCGGTTTAACATTGTCTGTCGGTTTAACATTGTCTGTCGGTTTAACATTGTCTGCCGGTTTAACATTGTCTGTCGGTTTAACATTGTCTGTCGGTTTAACATTGTCTGTCGGGTTATCATCTGACTTGACTCCTGCCGGTTTACCACCAGCCGGTTTACCGTCTGTCTCAGCCATCTGTCTTGACTGTCTTAACTATCCGCCGGTTTACCATCCGCCGGTTTACCATGTCCCAGCCGGGTTACGACTCCGGCCGGGTCATACTGCGGGGTATATCCCCGACAATGTTACTGTCTATAAAGCTCGACTTGTTACAAAAGGTTTTCGACAAGTTCAAGGGATTGACTATGATGAGACTTTCTCACCCGTAGCGATGCTTATGTCTGTCTGAATCATGTTAGCCATTGCTGCATTTTATGATTATGAAATTTGGCAAATGGATGTCAAAACTGCATTCCTGAATGGATTTCTGGAAGAAGAGTTGTATATGATGCAACCAGAAGGTTTTGTTGATCCAAAGGGAGCTAACAAAGTGTGCAAGCTCCGGCGATCCATTTATGGACTGGTGCAAGCCTCTCGGAGTTGGAATAAACGTTTTGATAGTGTGATCAAGGCATATGGTTTTATACAGACTTTTGGAGAAGCCTGTATTTACAAGAAAGTGAGTGGGAGCTCTGTAGCATTTCTAATATTATATGTGGATGACATATTGTTGATTGGAAATGATATATAGAATTTCTGGATAGCATAAAAGGATATTTGAATAAGAGTTTTTCAATGAAAGACCTCGGTGAAGCTGCTTATATATTGGGCATCAAGATCTATAGAGATAGATCGAGACGCTTAATTGGACTTTCACAAAGCACATACCTTGACAATGTTTTGAAGAAGTTCAAAATGGATCAAGCAAAGAAAGGGTTCTTGCCTGTGTTACAAGGTGTGAAGTTGAGTAAGACTCAATGCCCGACCACTGCAGAAGATAGAGAGAAAATGAAAGATGATCCCTATGCTTCAGCCATAGGCTCTATCATGTATGCAATGCTGTGTACCAGACCTGATGTGTGCCTTGCTATTAGTTTAGCAGGGAGGTACCAAAGTAATCCAGGAATGGATCACTGGAAAGCGGTCAAGAACATCCTGAAATATCTGAAAAGGACGAAGGATATGTTTCTCATTTATGGAGGTGACAAAGAACTCGTCATAAATGGTTACGTCGATGCAAGCTTTGACACTGATCCGGACGATTCTAAATCGCAAAACGGATACATGTTTTTATTAAACGAAGGGGCTGTCAGTTGGTGCAGTTCTAAACAAAGCGTCGTAGCAGGATCTACATGTGAAGCGGAGTACATAGCTGCTTCGGAAGCAGCAAATGAAGGGGTCTGGATGAAGGAGTTCATATCCGATCTAGGTGTCATACCTAGTGCATCGGGTCCAATGAAAAACTTTTGTGACAATACTGGTGCAATTGCTTTGGCAAAGGAATCCAGATTTCACAAGAGAACCAAGCACGTCAAGAGACGGTTCAACTCCATCCGGGATCAAGTCCAGGTGGGAGACATAGAGATTTGCAAGATACATACGGATCTGAATGTTGCAGACCCGTTGACTAAGCCTCTTCCACGAGCAAAACATGATCAGCACCAAGGTTCCATGGGTGTTAGAATCATTACTGTGTAATCTAGATTATTGACTCTAGTGCAAGTGGGAGACTGAAGGAAATATGCCATAGAGGCAATAATAAAGTTATTATTTATTTCCTTATATCATGATAAATGTTTATTATTCATGCTAGAATTGTATTAACCGGAAACATGATACATGTGTGAATACATAGACAAACAGAGTGTCACTAGTATGCCTCTACTTGACTAGCTCATTAATCAAAGATAGTTATGTTTCCTAGCCATAGACAAAGATTTGTCATTTGATTAACGGGATCACATCATTAGGAGAATGATGTGATTGACTTGACCCATTCCGTTAGCTTAGCACTTGATCGTTTAGTTTGTTGCTATTGCTTTCTTCATGACTTATACATGTTCCTATGACTATGAGATTATGCAACTCCCGTTTACCGGAGGAACACTTTGTGTGCTACCAAATGTCACAACGTAACTGGGTGATTATAAAGGTGCTCTATAGGTGTCTCCAAAGGTACTTGTTGGGTTGGCGTATTTCGAGATTAGGATTTGTCACTCCGATTGTCGGAGAGGTATCTCTGGGCCCACTCGGTAATGTGATACGTCTCCAACGTATCTATAATTTTTGATTGCTCCATGCTATATTATCTATTGTTTTGGATGTTTATGTGCTTTATTATACACTTTTATATCATTTTTGGGACTAACCAATTAACCCAGAGCCCAGTGCCAGTTTCTGTTTTTACCTTGTTTTAGGGTTTCGAAGAAAAGGAAAACCAAATGGAGTCCAATTGACGTGAAACTTCACGGAACCCATTTTTGGAAGGAAAGAAGCCCAGAAAACTTGAAGTGCACGTAAGGGAAGCTTCGAGGAGGCCACGAGGTAGGGGGGTGCGCCCACCCCCCTGGGCGCGCCCTCCACCCTCGTGGGCCCCTCGTGGCCCCCCTGACGTACTTCTTCCGCCTATATATCTCCATATACCCTAAAAACATCCGAGAGCACAATAGATCGGGAGTTCCGCGGCTAGAAGCCTCCGTAGCCACCGAAAGCCAATCTAGACCCGTTCCGGCACCTTGCCGGAGGGGGCAATCCCTCTCCGGTGGCCATCTTCATCATCCCGGTGCTCTCCATGACGAGGAGGGAGTAGTTCTCCCTCGGGGCTGAGGGTATGTACCAGTAGCTATGTGCTTGATCTCTATCTCTCTCGTGTTCTTGATTTGGCACGATCTTGATGTATCGCGAGCTTTGCTATTATAGTTGGATCTTATGTTTCTTCTCCCCCTCTACTCTCTTGTAATAGATTGAGTTTCCCCTTTGAAATTATCTTATCGGATTGAGTCTTTAATGATTTGAGAACACTTGATGTATGTCTTGCCGTGCGTATCTGTGGTGACAATGGGATACCACGTGATTCACTTGATGTATGTTTTGGTGATCAACTTGCGGGTTCCGCCCATGAACCTATGCATAGGGGTTGGCACACGTTTTCGTCGTGATTCTCCGGTAGAACTTTGGGGCACTCTTTGAGGTCCTTTGTGTTGGTTGAATAGATGAATCTGAGATTGTGTGATGCATATCGTATAATCATACCCACGGATACTCGAGGTGACATTGGAGTATCTAGGTGACATTAGGGTTTTGGTTGATTTGTGTCTTAAGGTGTTATTCTAGTACGAACTCTAGGGCTGTTTGTGACACCTATAGGAATAGCCCAACGGATTGATTGGAAAGAATAACTTTGAGGTGGTTCCGTACCCTACCATAATCTCTTCGTTTGTTCTCCGCTATTAGTGACTTTGGAGTGACTCTTTGTTGCATGTTGAGGGATAGTTATGTGATCCAATTATGTTATCATTGTTGAGGGAACTTGCACTAGCGAAAGTATGAACCCTAGGCCCTGTTTCAACGCATTGCAATACCGTTTGTGATCACTTCTATCACTTGCTACCTTGCTGTTTTTATATTTTCAGATTACAAAAACTATTATCTACTATCCATATTGCACTTGTATCACCATCTCTTCGCCGAACTAGTGCACCTATACAATTTACCATTGTATTGGGTGTGTTGGGGACACAAGAGACTCTTTGTTATTTGGTTGCAGGGTTGCTTGAGAGAGACCATCTTCATCCTACGCCTCCTACGGATTGATAAACCTTAGGTCATCCACTTGAGGGAAAATTGCTAGTGTCCTACAAACCTCTGCACTTGGAGGCCCAACAACGTCTACAAGAAGAAGGTTGTGTAGTAGACATCAAGCTCTTTTCTGGCGCTGTTGCCGGGGAGGTGAGTGCTTGAAGGTATATCTTTAGATCTTGCAATCGATTCTTTTAGTTTCTTGTTTTATCACTAGTTTAGTTTATAAAAGAAAACTATAAAAAATGGAATTGAGTTTGTCTCATACGCTTCACCTTTTTAATATCTTTCATGAGTATGATGGAAAGGATAATTGTGCTCAAGTGCTAGAAGAAGAAATCTATAGAATGTTTGGCACTAAATATTTGAATGATGAGCATGATTGCAATGTTGTTAGTATGACTTCCTTGAATATCCATGATGCTAATGATATGCAAAGCCACAAGCTTGGGGAAGCTATGTTTGCTGGAGATGATATTTTTTGTCCCCCAAGTTTTGATGAGCAAATTTATTATGATGAAAGCATGCCTCCTACCTATGATGATTATTGTGATGACTGCTGCCTCTTTTAGCACTGCATTTGTTTTCCCCGAAGAGGAAGGGATGATGCAGCAAAGTAGCATAAGTATTTCCCTCGGTTTTTGAGAACCAAGGTATCAATCCAGTAGGAGGCTACACGCAAGTCCCTCGTACCTGCACAAACAAATAAATCCTCGCAACCAACACAAATAGGGGTTGTCAATCCCTATCACTACAAAAAAAAGACACATCCGTGACATTTTGGGCTGAACGAAAAAAAAATTATGTCATACATATGACACTTCTATGACGATAATTGTGACAAAACCCGGTATCATCATAGATGTGGTGGGCTCCTACTTCTATGACAAAAAATCATGACAGAAAATGGGCTTTTCGTCCTGGGCGGGCCGGAGACGCAGCTGCATGACATTCTTTGGGCCGTCCATGACGGAAAAAACCATGGTAGAAGCGAGGGGGAGGAAAATTTCAGGGATTTCCCGGTTACTGTGGGAGGTCAGGGGCCGAGCGATGCGCGTTTATCTCGTACATGTACGCGCGTGTGTGCAAGGCGTTGGCTCTAACTGAACCCGAGCGAGGCGTTGGGCTCTAACTGAAACCGAGCGATTGCACTGCAGGCTACGCGTTACTGAATCCGAGCGATCGATCGATGGCTGTTAACTGAACCCGATCGAGCGATTCCTTCGCTACTGCTGCTAACTGAAGCCGATCGATGCTGCCTCTGGATGAACAGTGAGCGTTGCGGGGGGTTTGGATGAACATTTCCCGGTGGGGGTGGATGAACAGGACCCCGTGGTGTTGCCTCTGGATGAACAGGACCCCGATCGATCGAGCTGGTTGGGGCTGGATGAACAGGACCCCGTGGAGGGCTGGATGAACAGGACCACCCCGTGGAGGGCAGGATGAACAGTAGGCGGTGGAGGGCAGGATGAACAATAGCCCGTGGAGGGGTGGTTGAACAGGAGCTCGTGGAGAGGGCTGGTTGGACAGTAGCCGGTGGAGTAGCGCGCGGTGGAGGCTGGATGAACAGGAGCCCATGGATGAACAGTAGCAGGTGGAGGCTGGAGGAGGTCGACGGTGGATGAACAGTAGCTCGTGGAGGCTGGAGCGGGTCGACGGTGGAATTGAACAGTATCCCGTGGAGTCCCGTTTTGCGGTACGCGACACCCCTCCCGATGAACAGGACCCCCGTTTCGACCATAGCGCTCCAACACAAGTCTGTTTCCTCCGTTTTGCGGTACGCCACACCCCTCCCGATCAACAGGACCCCCGTTTCGACCGTAGGAGGTTCATTTCCTCCGTTTTGCGGTACGCCAGACCCCTCCCGATGAACAGGATCCCGTTTCGAACGTGGCTGGTCGAACACAAGGCCGTTTCCTCCGTTCTGCGGTACGCCAGGCCTCGTTTCCGTCGCCTGTTCCGTCCAAGCCCTCCCGATGAACACGACGCATTCCGTTGCCTCCCCATGAACACGATGCATTCCGTTGCCTCCCCATGAACACGACGACGACGTTGTTTCTCCATTGCGACCCAGCCATGTACACGAGCCCTGGCCGTACGTATGTGCGAGTAGGCGTTCGAGACCCGGCCCGTATGTACACATACGTGGCCGTATTTTCTTTCTTGCACCCTGGCCGCTGTACGTACGTGTACATGCTACGTGCGCGCCTTTACTACGACACGTGCGCGCCTCTACATTGACCAGTATATATGTACGTACATGTTCGCGACCAGAATGACAACGCTACATACGCTTCGACCAGGTGGGTCCCGACTGTCAGGCACTTCCTTGCATGCGAAGATGTAGCTGGTGGGTCCCAGCAGTCAGGGGCAAACGTTTTGTTTTGCGAAATATGGTGGCCCGTCCGGTGGGTCCCCGCTGTCAGGTGGAGGAATAATTATTTTGCGTGTAATAAGGAGCACTTCCTTGCTGCGGCCGTGGACCCAGCTGTCAGCGTCTCCACGCACAGTACTCTTCCGATGGAAGTCGGTCGTTGAACACATTGACCACGCCACGCCGAGAGCACCACGGCGGTGGACGACGGCGAGGCCTAGGAAGGGGACGACGCGGAGCCGGGGAAGACGCGGCAGTGGATGCCCACGCGTAGAGGAGTACGAGTGTTCACTGGTTCGCTGCGGTGTGAGGCTGCCGTCGCCGCAGAATAACAGGGGGTGTGGGTGAGTAGAGGGATGGTCTGGCCAGCGGTGGGAGTAGTAGGGGGTGGTGAGGCCTCCGCCGCATCGCAGCCGGCCACGGGAGGCAGGAGCACGAGGCACGACCAGTGCTGGTTTGGGCGGCTGGAGCAAGAAGACTAGAGGTTGAAGAAGCACTATGGCCGTTGGATGGACATCGTACGGTCACTGGAGCTAGAATCGTGCATATTGACTAAGTTGACAAAGCCCTCCATCCCCGTCAACTTAGTAGGCCCACAAGTCAGCCTCTCACCAAGGTGGGTCCCAGCTAGCAGGGGGTATTCATTTTTTTGTGTGTAATAAGGAGGCACTTCTGGTGGGTCCGAGCTGACAGCAGGGGGAACGTTTTTTTCACAAAATACGGTGGCCCGTCGGGTGGGTCCCAGCAGTCAGGGGCAAACGTTTTTTTCGCAATACACTCGTGGGCGTCCGGTGGGTCCCTGCTGTCAGGTGGAGGAATAATTATTTTCTGCGTAATAAGGAGGCACTTCCTTGCGGCTGCCGTGGACCCAGCTGTCAGCCTCTCCACGTACAATATTCTTCCGATGGAATTCGGTCGTTGACCACATTGACCACGCCGCGCCGACAGCACCATGGCGGCGGACGACGGCAAGGCCTAGGAAGGGGACGACGCGGAGCCGGGGAAGACACGGCAGTGGATGCCCACGCGGAGAGGAGTACGAGGGTTCACTGGTTCGGCTGCGCTGCCGTCGCCGCAGAATAACAGGGGGTGTGGGTGAGTGGAGTGGAGGGATGGCCTGGCCAGCGGTGGGAGCAGTATGGGGGCGGTGAGGCCTCCGCGGCAGCACAGCTGGCCACAGGAGGCAGGAGCAGGCGGCACGACCGGCGCTGCTTTGGGCGGCTGGAGCAAGAAGACCAGAGGTTGAAGAAGCACTACGGGTGTTGGATGGACATCGTACGGTCAGTCGAGCTAGAATCATGCATATTGACTAAGTTGACAAAGCCCTTCGTCCCCGTCAACTTAGTAGGCCCACTATACTGGGTCCCAGCTAGCAGGGGGAGTATTCATTTTTTGTGCGTAATAAGGAGGCACTTCCTTGCGTGCGAAGATATAGCTGGTGGGTCCGAGCTGTCAGCGGCGGTAACGTTTTTTTCGCGAAATACAGAGGCCGTTTCGGTGGGTCCTAGATGTCAGCTAGAGGAAATCATTATTTTGCGCGTAATAAGGAGGCATTTCCTTGCGTGCGGTCTTGGACCCAACTGTCAGCCTCTCCATGTACAGTCCACTTCAGATGCATGTCAGTCGTTGACCACGCTGACCACCAGGGCGGTGGACGATGGCGAGGCCTAGGAAGGGAACGACACAGAGGCAGGGAAGACTCGGCCATTGTTTTTGTTTCCCACGCTGAGGGGGGTACGACTGTACGAGGGTTTACTGGTTTGTCTGCCCTCGCCAGAGAATAACAGCAGGTGTGGGTGAGCAGAGGGATGGCTAGGCCAGCGATGGGAATACGGTGGGGCGGTGAGGCCTGCGCGGCAGCACAGCTGGCCGCGGGAAGGAGGGAGCAGGCAGTCCCGCCGGCGCTTGTTTGAGCGGCTGGAGCAGGAAGAGCAGAGATTGAAGAAGCACGACGGCCGTTGAATGGACATCCAACAGTATACAGGCCATCTGTCGAAAGCCTCAAATCTGTGGAAAACAGCATACAGCCCATCTGCCATTATTTCAAATAATTTACAACCCATTTGCTAATTCTTACGGGTTTTTTGGAGCCCATATTCTTTATGTTAGCATTACAGCCCATATTGTGGCCACGGTTAAAAAATTATACGAAATTTTGCATATGTCGGTGCGGTCTGAACTGTTTTTAATCCCAAAATTTCAAGTCACATTCAGACTGATTTTAAAAATAAATGTATATCAATATAAAATCTAATAAATTGTCCACGCATAAAAATCAATGCAATTTAAAATCTCGAAATGAAAAAAAGATATTTGAAAATAATTGCCGGTTTGATGTGTTTTAAAAATGTACAGCCCATTTCTCATTACTGATAGGCCATTTTCTCGGCCAGTCGAATGAAGCTCTCCTCGTCTTGAAAGATTTGCAGCCCAACAGGCCTGATAAAGCGACTTACTTGACAAATCACAAAAGAACTGGGCTAGCCATTTTCAGAAAGAAAAAAAACTATTGGGCTGGTCTGTGGTAAACATAAAAGAAAAGGTTGTCTAGACAGGCCAGAGTATCCCGCACAACCCAGTTGACACCCTGCTTCCGTCTCAAAAACAAATTAGATAAATGCCACTCCAATTATGGCGATTCATAAAAATGCCACTGCAATTTCTAAACTTTGAAAAATGCCACTACAATTTTTGCAAACTTTGAAAAACGCCACTGCAGTTTGCAAACTTTGAAAAACGCCACTCCAGACTTCGAAAAATGCCACCAGAAATGGCATGAAATGGCATTTTTCAAAGTTTGTAAATTGCAGTGGCATTTCTCGGATACACCAGATTTGGAGTGGCATTTATCAAATTAACCCAAAACAAAAATAAGTGGGCGAGCTGCTGGGTCCCTGGTGCCAGCCACTCGTTGTGCAATTCTCTCGTTTATTGACTACGTTGACAATGGCATGGGACCCAGATGTCAGAAATCCACTAGGAGGAGCCATTTTTTTATTGGCTTGAAATAAGGAGGCACTTGCTTGCGTACTGCCATGACCTTGGCGGGTCCCTGCTGTCATCCTCTCCACGTACAATCATCTCCTGATTGTGTACGCGTCAACTTGCTAGGCCCACAAGTCAGCCTCTAAACCGTGGAGGACAAATACAACCCATTTAAAAAATAACAGCCCATTCCATACGTTCAAACGGAAAGTTCAACATTCAGACCAAAGTAACAGGTCTGATCCACATATAGAGTACTGAACTTCCACGTTGACAACCATCATAGCCAAGTTAACTATCTACTCCCACTAACACTCTAGTAGCGTACAAGTACTAACTTACTCTTAGCTAACTAGATGATGCCGGCCGCCATCTGCTGTCCATGCTAAACACTGGCACCGGCGTCCTTCGCCTTGCCTCGGACTTGCCAGAGGTGCGATAGGGCACGTTGCTCGCGCGCGTTGGCCCTTTCCATGCCGGCGTGGTCCACCGAAGCTTCGGCTTCCAAGCGGGAAACCCACTTGACGAGCTGGTAGTAAAAATCGGCGTCGCGAACGCGTGCGTGCCCGACAGCCTCCAGGGCTATTTGTCAGGCGTCGGCCTCCACGTAGTCAGCCCAGTTGCGGGCGCTCTGCTCGCGACTCAGAGCGTCGGTGCGCTGCTGCTCCATGTCCCGCTGGCGGCGCAAATTGGCGATATGCTGCTCCTCCACCAGGCGATCGCGCTCCAACAACTCCTGCTCCTCCGCCATGCGGTCGCGCTCCAACAACTCCTCGATCTCCGCATTGCCATCTAAAGACAGATAGAATGCCTCCTCCCTCCGTCTGCCTTCCGGTGAAAACCCGAACACTAGTTCCGGCGGTGACCGCCTCCGGCGTCGCCTACCGCGGACGGGCGGGAGCATCGCAGACATGGCGAGCGACGTTGGGCCGGTCGGAGCTTATGAGGATATGGCGAGTTGGGTCACGGTGGCACCTGAGAAGGCCAGGAAACAATACTTATAGGCGAAAGGTAGCGCGGCGGTCATCGGAATTCAATGCATAATGGCTTAGCACGCCAGCTTGCCGTGGAAAACTAGAGAAACTGGAATTATGAATGTGCCGTCCCGTCCCGTCTGGGTCGCACGCCGGCATGGCGGTCAAACGAGTGCACTCGAATCATCTCCCTCCTTGTCAATAATGATTCCACAGATTTAAAGCGTATCTTTTTTCGCATCAGTTAGCTGCCTTAATTACGGCCGGCTGCATGCGGGCACTCAGAATCGCTCGCAGGCAGTACACGAAGCAGCATGCAACAAGTCGCAGCCGAGGGCACGCATGCAGCCACTTAAATCGCTGGAATTAATTAGGCTTAAACTTCTGGATGCCGTTAATTATTGCCATGCCTTGGTCTTGCTGCTTTGCTCACGGGACTAATAAATCCCGGACGGAGGGAGTACCTAGGTTGGTGAGAGGTTTGAATTAAGCCTGCAAACCGGAAAGGAGGTACTCCCTCCGTTTTTATTTAGTTCGCATATTAGCTTTGGTCAAAGTCAAGATTTACAAACTTTGACCAAGTTTATATACAAAAATATTAAGATATACAATAACAAATCAACAATAAAAATATTAAGATATACAATAACAGATCATATACAAATATGTCGCTCCAAAAGCAGAGATATAGAAAAAACATATGTTCTTCCTACTAACATGGATGCTTCTCTTGGCCAACATTTAGTACAGACTGAAAGACAAATTTGTTTGTGAAGTCTACAATTCCTCTTGCAAACGTAAGTGGTTTCACCAACAGCTGGAACCATGAGAATGAACCACACATGATGGAGGAACATCCACTGCAATATGATTTGGTCTTCTCTCGATCACACCGCGAGACTATTTTCGGAATACAAACTTTAACTTAGGCAAAATGATGCCCATTGTATAATCAGACCAAAGCAATGAAGCACCTACTGTTGGCCAATAAATAGTACAGTACTACTTTTCTGCAGTCCATGAAGTGACTATCCAATCTTTTTGTGTCTATTTTCAAATGGCACTGCATGTAGTGACTATACTATTCTCTTGTGCAGTTCAACCAAAATTGCGGACACTTTGTTTGTTTGCCAAATAGCAACGGGCAGACATCTCTGTCTGCACAAATATCAAGCAGCTAGTAAACATATACCACACCTTGTATTTTCGATTTAAACATGTCTCTTCCGCTTAGCATCTGTCATGTTCTGCACTGGACAATCTGATACAGTTATGTTTTGCCCTGGACAATTTCATACTGAATTGATTTGCTGGTTCAGAGCATAAATATAGTGCCTATTCTTCATCAGACCAAGGATATCCATGTTCGCAGTGATGGAAGAGGTGAAATCAATACAACCGAAATTAAGCATCCAATCATTGAATTCTGTCCTGCACCTCCAATGTAGGTCCACCCTGCCAATAAATTCACATGCAAACCACTAGTATTATTATCTAATGATAGTAGCAAACCATGTACCTTCGTAATGAAAAGCTCATAGTGCCACCAATTGGATATAATGGTTTGGAAAAAAAACATGCTCCTAATGTTGAACCAGTTGGACTTTTTGTGCAGTTCCACTAAAATCGAGCATCCCTGTTTGCATAGATTTTGAAAGTGTGATTACTCTAAAAGTGGCACTAGTTGAAGCATAGACTCACAAATATAAGCATTCCAATTTCATAATGGGAAAAGGTAGCAAGACTGTTTCTAACCACCTGTTTGAAGGAATAAATAAAGCAACAGCGGATGATGTCAGGAAGGCATACATAGTTTTTTCTGAAAAACTGAGCCATTCCTGACCTTTCCTCTTCTTTTAAGCAAATTTTGTGCAGTTCTACTAAAATAAAATGCCATCACCGCCTTGAAAATTCAGTGACACTGTACAAAAGGAAATGACTTAACATTACATCATGATGTCAGGTATGTAGTCGACAGGCATTAGAGACAAACATACAGACCTCCTCCGATAACATAATGAACATTAATTTTAACAAAGGTGTGACTAGCTTTACCGGGATAATTTGAGTGAACTCTACACCCTTTGTTCCTTAATATAAGACGTTTTCACCGTTCAATTTAAAGTACCCAAACATCTAGTATTTAGAAAAACAGGTAGTAGTTTTCTTGAGCACATATCTGGGAAAGCTTGCCACACTTTATTTATGTCCATACGCTAATGCAACACCATTCGAATACTACAAATATACACTAATCCAGTGGCTAGTGCAATAGTAGAGTAGTTAGTTTATTACAGGGTATAGTACAATGGTTTTACTGAGCAGATTTCAATAAACTCTAGCATTGGAAGATTTCTATAAGAATTAACAATACAAAATGTAAAGGTAACAAGTTTCAGCATTGGTATACTAGCTCTGCATGAGCATTAAACCAAATACAAAAGTCTGAAGGTAACTAGCATTATTAACTAATGACAGTATAAAAAATTGCAAACCATGTACCTCCAAGGTAAATATCATTTCGAACTCGGGGGGACCTTAAAAATTGCTATCCCAATCTTGATAATCGATCAAACATAAAAACTTGATCCAACGAATCAAGAAAACAGCCGAAGGAGGAGGTGCCCACTCTTGACCTTTCCTCTTGTCTTCATAATTGTCTGTGCAGTTTAACCAAAATAAAATGACATCAGCGCCTTGGCATTTTGGTGACACTGTACAAAAAAATTAACTTATCTCATGAAAGTGAGGTATGTAATCTATAAGTATTAACAGTGCAAAAATCTAAAGGTAGTAACAAGTTTCATCGTTGGTATACTGGCTGTGCAATAGCATTAGAATGCCTTAGACTGCTGGCATTTCTTAAATTTATCGGTGGCATTAGACTGAGAGCGGCATTAGTTAAATGTGGCATCACTTTAGCAGTAGCATTTCTTGACTTGACTGCTGGCGTTATACTAACAGCAAAAAAGTGGCAATAAGAGCATGGGAGGCCCATTCGGACAGTGGGCGCACCAGTACGATGTACCTCCGGGGACGCAGAGTGGTGAGGGGGGTATGGTTGCCCAGAGCAACAAATATCTAGGCAGCATATGTGGATTACGTACCATTTTTGCTCTCTTTAGCCACCTTTTCCCTATGTGAGGACAACAAACCGATTGACCTGGTCATTCTCTATTGCGTTGTCATGCCTTTCTACCCTTCTTCAACCAAGAGACACGAGACTCGTTCCTTAGCTACTGATTTTCCCCTTTTCAACCTAGATGCGGGTTCGATGCCTACTCTCTTGGACAGTACAGTCTCCCTTCCTTTCCTTAGTCAACCCAGACATGGATTAGTC
The DNA here is from genome assembly GCF_003073215.2 of Triticum urartu. Taxonomy (NCBI): domain Eukaryota; kingdom Viridiplantae; phylum Streptophyta; class Magnoliopsida; order Poales; family Poaceae; genus Triticum; species Triticum urartu. The sequence goes on along the minus strand of NC_053026.1, from coordinate 72,132,075 downwards.
TGCATGAAGTAGGGTTTCCTTTAATAGTGCAAATTATGGTTTTCGTCTGCATGGCCAGTAGAGCAGAGGATATCAAATTGGGAAGATGGTGGAGTGGAAAAAGATCCACATGCAACGACGTGGCTGATGGGGCAATAGAACAAGGTTATGGTTCGAAAAGAGGTAGCATACCTGAGGGTCGGCGGGAAGTGGCTTCGCTCGTGGTCGTCGTCCTCCGCACACACTACGGCAGCGAGCTTGGGGATGGAGGCCATCCCGCGCGGGCGCTAGGTCTGAGTGGACGGCCTTGTCGTCAGTGCGTGACCTCGCTCGTGGACGACGAGTGCGTCAACGCTGCACGTCCTTTTCTTCCCCGGCGGATCTGTGACCACCGGTGAGGAGGGAGAGAGGGGCCGTCTTTTTTAGATCTGGAGAGAGGGTGGTAGTGTGAGAAGCAAGTGGGAAGCCCTTAGAAAGAAAGCGCTCAAGCTCCAGCCTATATATCTTTTTTATACTACTAGTACTGGAGGTGGAGTAGTGGTAGAGTAGTTTATATTTTCTCTGCATACAGTACCAGTTAGTCGTGCTTCAAAACTGATCGGCACACCATTAAAAAAATAATGGTCGATAACTAATGCGGCACGTTGGGCCAACGCGGCCAGATCGCATTTTGCACGAGAAATTACACACCATGTTTCGTTGACATGTGGTCCCACTCCAACATATCAATGAGACGACGGCGAGTAGTAGGAGTATTTCCGAACGGACGTGTAGGCCGGGGCGCCTCTTCGTGAACCATGGCAAACTCGCAACCGTCCACTGACTCTTCGCCTTTCCCTCTTGATTTGGAACTGCTGTCGCACACTCTTCCTCTCCCTCCTCCATTTCCTTCAGCCCTTCACCCTTTCTTCTGCCATTGTTCAATCGTCTTCTCCATGGAGGGAACAGGCCAAAAATGACCCCATTATTCTTGCCCCGATCTGAAAGATAACGTGGTGGAGGAACTCATTGATCGGTGCGACGTCATCACCTCGGCTAGCATGGCAGGTTCGTTCAAGCCCATTCTTGACTCAACTAATAACATCATTACAAAGAACCAAAGAGTCAAGGAGCGGTTCGATCTCCCCTATCTTCTTCGTCGTGACCCTGATGATGACTGGCGCCGGCACGAAGGAGGCCTCGCCCTGTGCAAGTTGATGCCGCTTGATAATGATACGTATGATGTTAAGATGCCATCGCTTGAGGGCAAGGCTTGGGCGGGCGCAAATGGAGATTGGGTTGTTTACATTGGGTCCAACTGTGAGTGGGAACTTGTGAATGTGTACACTCGTCACCCGGTTCCACTTCCAAAAATCTCAACACACTGCCCAGAGGTTGAGCACACCGGTAATGTACGCATGTTCAAATACAATCATGGTGACTGTATTCTATGGAAGATAGCAATTTGTCGAGTTCCCAACCGCTCTTGGAATTACAGCGACTATGATGTTGTTGCTATCTTCGACAAGCTTGCATGCCTGCAGGTCGACTCTAGAGGATCCCCGGGTACCGAGCTCGAATTCGCCCTATAGTGAGTCGTATTACAATTCAATACGAGCGCCTTGTGTTTGCTGCCACCACTCGTGGCACTGTTTTTGCATGGCATCCTAGTAGTTTCGGTACGTTTGTCTTCCATCGTAATTATAATTGTTTCATCCACATGCATGCGAGTTAGCAAGTTTCCCTTTACTAATTAACCTTCTTCTTGTGTTTCCAAGGTCCTGTGAACATCCCATCACCTATACTTGAAAAAAATTATAACCAAGGGGGAGATGACGATGGTGATGATCACGAGCATGAGGACGAGCAGCACCCATATACTCTGTGGCGCCTGGCAACTAATTCCGATGGATCACCTCTTCTTGTGTGTATACAGCCCATTGATGATGTTACTGGTAAGGAAGCAGGTGTCTCCCATGGTCGCACTCTACGGACCTATTCCAACACCCGTTGCATGGTATTCGGGATGGATACTAGTGTGCTAGCGCCAACTCCTTCTCCCTGGTACAGAATTCATAGTCTTGGAGAAAACTCGCTCTTCCTTGGACAAAACTATCCGATGATGGTGAAAGGCGATCCAACTGTTGTTGACACATTTATGAGAAGCAACTATGTCTATACCTCGGACATTTGTGTGGTTCCCTACCCTGGTAGGGATATAGTAGGCCGCTTCATCCTGGATGATCAATCCTGCATTGGTTTCCGGATCGACAATCGATGGCCCGTCCCGGAGAATCACTTGTGGTTCAAAGCAAGCGTTTCCAATGCCGAGGAATGGTTGAGTTGAAGTTCATTTCATTGCTTATTATTTGTTGTGTGGTGAAAATTTTAGTATTTATAATGTATCCTCGTTGTCGATGTGGGTTGATGACCTGTTGTATGTAATAAAATGATATGCATGTGATAAACTTACTAAATTTATGAATGGCTTTCGAGTCGCTTCTCTGGGTGAGTGGTGCGACGAGGCAAAAAAATATTTTCCGAATACATAATTGTATGTGCATTGCAACAGGTTATCGGATGAGGCCAATCAACAATAGTAGTACACTATTTGTACTAGTTTCAGATGCTTCGTGCGTCGGGTGGGTGTTTTTACTTTAGCCATATGTTAATGTGTTCGATGTATGTAACCAGCACCTCAAATCCTTGATACTAGTACTATATAGTAGGAGTAAGTAGTAGGGAGTAGTAGGGTAGCATGGGCCAGAACAAGCATTCACGTCCAGGAGTACGGCACACGCCACCACCACGACATCCATCTGACACCATATTATTTGTTGGAGTCCGTGCTAGAGCAATCTATTCAACCTCGTCGTTTCTCTAACTTCAGCCATCGTGCGGCGGGCGAGGTGGGGGTTTGCCGATAGTCGGTTTCCTTAACTACGGTCCCACTTGTAAGGCCAACTCCAACGCACAACCCCAAACGCACCTCCATTTTGCACGGACTCCAACGATAATTTTGACTAGAAAAGCAAGACCAAAGAAAACAAGAACCACAAGAATACATTTTACTACTCCTGTAAGTTGGATTAGTGCCTTCTCGATGCATTCATTGTTGATCTGCGGAGGCTTGATCTTGCGTGCTTCTTTCTTCTTCGAGTGTAAAGAAGTAGACGTTGCTTCCTCGCATCTAGTCTCGTGTCTAGCCTCTATTCTAGTAGGAGTATCAACAAGTGCACTAATCTGATCCGATAGCAGAACCAAAGATTTGGTCGGGTTCTTCCTCCTTTTGCCGACACGTGGGACATCTAGCATCCAGGTCGTGTCATGAAAGAAAATAGAGTGGTAGTTGAAGCCACGAGATGTGCATCTTGGGTTAAACTGTAAATAGAATCTTACTACTCTTGAGTAACTCCAAAAGCGGCCACCGAAGATCTTTATTGGATTTGTTTTTCATCACCAGCACATCGAGGTGAAAGATGTGCAGGTTCAGTGGGTCCTCTTGCGTTTTCACTGACATGTGGGGCCGCATGTGAGCAAACAGACGACGGGCTCCGCGTGTCCGCTGGCTGGCTGAGAAGAGAGATAGAGGAGGGCTGAGCACAGACTACAGGAAATTTGTTCTACGTACCTCGATATAGTGGGGTGGCATGGGCCATAACTCAGTAGCATTCATGTCTAGCAGTACGGCACACGCCACCCACACGAGTCCCATCTGACACCAATTTTCTTGGAGTCCATGCTACAGCCATCTCTTCTCCCTCCTGTTTTCTCAGCCATCGCGCGGTGGGCGGGGTGGGGGTTTGCCGATAGTCGGTTTGCTCAACTGCGGTCCCACTTGTAAGTGAAAATGCAACACCGCACACATTCCTGCTTGAGCGGCGTGCCGGACCAACCGTGTGGGGGTGCGACACGAACACGGCAGGCTTTTCCTTTTGAACTCGTAACTTGTAAAATTTGGTTCTGCCCCATGGTGCGACCGATAGATAGAAAATAACGATTTTGCCTAGAGTAATGAGAAGTTTGGTTCTGGCGCCGTTCATGCATGGAGTACGTACAAAAATTATGAAGTTGATGCGAAAGGTAAGATAATTACTGTAGTATCATATACTACTGCATGGATTTGACGGAAAGATAAAAATACATACGGATCCATCAACGTTCAACGACATCCTCACGCCCTAGTAAGCCGGGTCACCAACCGACGTGTGAGGAGCAGCGGCGTTGGCGGCGAGCTCAACGTGCTTCTGAACAGTGCTGTCCAAGGTTGCCCTGCGCTCCAAGAAGGCCAGCGTCCTATCGTCCTCCTCTTGCATGTAGTAGTCCTTGTGGACGATTTGCGCGTAGACGTGGGTGATTATGTCGATGGTGTCTTGTTGCGCCAGGCGCTGCGCGGCAAGCGCGACCTCGAGGTGGACATTCTCCGGCACGACGGCAGGCAATCGCAGGGCCACCAGTGCGTCGAAGAGGTTGTTACCATAGTGGCCGTTGAGGGTGGCGGGCATCGCAGAGCCTGGGTGCGTCGGCTAGAGGCTTACGTCAAAGTCGTCCGCAAGCTTCTTGACGGCGGTGAACTTGTCGACGAAACCGACGAGGACCTCGTCGAACAAGGAGATGAAGCTGTCGTCCAAGCGGCCCCTCGCCCTGGCGGCCTCAAGCAATACTACCTGGAGACGTTCCTCGGTGCCGGTGGACGTGGTAGTACTCGTAAATCCAAACGGTGGTGCTACTAGTACTAGTAGTAGTACTACCAATGTAGTAGTAGGAGTACTAGCACTGTACTACCCGTTGGTCAAATTATTACGTGTTGCTCCTCATAGTGAAGTGACAAGACCCTGCACAGGAGATGACACCTGAGTATAGGCACCGTGTTCGGCATACCATAGTCAGCCTCACCGTCTGCAGTCACTATCATCATGGTTGTAGAGCTAGCCTGCTTACAACTAGCCCTGTTCGACATAATTTCCCATGCATAGATGCCCGTGCATTGCACGGAACACCAAGATTGGGGGTGGACGGCTCCGGCAGCGGCCATCGCGCCAGATTTTTCCACGGCCTTCTACTCCTAGATGTGTACACGTGTGCTGGTGTGTGTTGTGTGCTGGGTGTGCGCGAGTGCGTCCTTCTGTGCATGTCGCCGCGCAGTGGTGAATTGTGCGCGAGTGCGTCCTTCGCGCGCAAGAAGTTTGTCCTCAATGCGCCCTCAATTTACTAGCGTGCGGGGTGCTACCCCGAGTGGTTTCAACTTTGTTTACTTCACCGCGTGTCAGATGGGCCTCTAGTTTACTTATTTTCACCCACTGCCACATGGGCCAGCACATGAAGATACAGAACACGAGCTGACAAGGCAGCATGTGGATTGGTTGACCGGTCAACTAAACAATATACGGAGCTATACACTGACACAGTGAGCGTATAATCCATCGGTATAGAGAGTTCGAGTGAGAGGGGAGGCCTGTGAGAGATAGCAGAGAGAGAGAAAGAGCTACTCCCTCCGTTCGATAATGTAGTTCCAACATTTTTTTAAGTCAAACTTTTGAAACTTTGACCAAGTTTATAAAGAAATTACTTATATCTACAATATCAAAGATAAATGATAGTATGAAGTAAGTACATGTTGTGATGAATCTAATGATCGTTCCAGATGTAAATGTTTTTATCCACATATACCTGGTCAAACGTTTCTGAGGTTTGACTTTTCAAAACATCCATATGCTTATGGACGTGACAGAGTCTCTAACAAGAGAGAGAGAGAGAGAGTGAGTGAGTGAGTGAAAAAAGTGTGTGTGCATGTGTGAAAGAGACATGGACAACAAACGATAAAAGTAGAGAAAAAGCGTGTGTGTCTTATGCAAACATATCACACATGCATCTTCGACAACGGAGGCAAGGTGAGGAGATAGTGTGTGGTTGTTTGGAACCGAGAGAGCAAGACCCCTAAGCTAGCACGTGGCCAAGAGGGGTCTGACAAACAAGGGAGAGAGGTCGAGAGAGACGTACGGAGAAAATGCAGACATGGGGGGGAGAGAGTGTATGTTTGTCATAGAGAGATCCCCTGGAGATGGTGATGGGACTACATGGGTGGGAGATCGAGTGACAAGGTGTGTGTGCGATAGAAGATGCCCCGAGAGATATCGAGATAGACGTATGGATGGAAGGAGACAATACGTGTGTTCCTGTTAGCTAGTAAGAGATAATCATACTTAGGAGGGGGGGAGTGCTTGCGCCTATGATGGATTGAGGGATTATGGTACTTAGGGGGTGCGTGTCACATGGAGAGAGAACAAGGGCGGAGAGTGTTGGATGGGTCTATATGTATAGCGCGAGGGAGATATAAGGCCAGTTTGGCTTGCGTCCTAAGCATCTTTTGCCTGGCCTGGGGTTGTGGCTGGATATCATGCACGCTTGTTTGGTTGCTACCCTGTTTAAAAGAAAGCCCGCCTGGCCTGGGTTCCCTTGCACTTTAATTAGCCTGGCTGAACTCCAGACACTGCAAGTAGCCCGGCCCAGGCGACTGATTTCGAACGCCTGGTCGTGCCTGGTCGTGTGGCCACGAGGCTAACAGCAACATGGATGGATATTAGCATTAAATTATTGATGCATGGATTGATTGATGGGACGTTGATACTTTGCCTGGCCCAAGCATGAACCAAACGCTTCAGCACCACACAAGCCTGGCCAGGCAGAAATATTTTACATCTCACGTCCACACCAGGCAGTACCGGCCATCAAAGGCATGAGGGTCAGGTCATGAACCAAACTGACCAATAAAGTTTGAGAGAGATTGCGGAGCCCCGATAAGGCTAAGTGGTGCGTCAGATAGCTGAGAGGGGGAAAGAGATATTCCATCCGCTCGATAATGCAATGCATGTAAATTTTTTAGAAGCCAAACTTTGGAAACTTTGATCAGGTTTACGCAAATGTTATTTATATCTACAATACCAAAGATACATCATACAAAACTACATCTCATGGTGAATCTAATGGCATATGTTTGCCGTACTAGATGTAATTCTTTTTCTCCACGTACATGGTCAAACTTTGTGATGTTTGAATTTTCAATAAATCTATATGCTATGGACCGAGGAGAGTGCCTCAGTCGAGACAGATCAAGTGCGTGTGAAGGAGAATGAGTAAGTGTGCAAAAAAAGTATGTGTGTGAAAGAGAAAGTGACAACAAACGATAAATTAGAGAGAGAGTGTGTGTGTTTTTTCGTTTCTTATGCGAACATATCACGCATGCATCTCCGAGATGGAAAAGCGAGGCGAGGAGATACACGAAGATAGCTAGTGTGTGATTGTTTGCAACGGAGAGAGACAGCCCTGTAGCACATGTCCAATAGAGGTGTGGCCAACAAGGAACAAAGGTCGAGAGGGACACACGGATGGCATGGACGCATGAGGAGGCAGAGAGGGTGTGTTTGTGATAGAAAGATCCCGTCGAGATCGTGAGGGGACTATATGGGTGGGAGATTGAGGGAGTGCGTGCGCGATAGAAAGATGCCCCGAGAGAAACCGAGATAGACCATGCACATGTTTGTGATGGAGACTAAGATTAGCTAGTCATATACATATAGGGGGGACTGTGTGTGCCTACAATTGAGTGAGAGACCATCATACTTGGCTAGCTAGGCATGAGATTGTGTGTGTGCGTGTGTGAGATGGAGAGAGAACGAGGGGGAGAGATAGAGTTTTAGATGGGCCTATCGAGTGCGAGTGAGATATGCATGTGTATGTGTGACCCAGGTGGATGGAGAGTTTGAGAGAGGGGGGAGAGCTCCGAGATGACATAGTGGTGCGTGAGAGAGTTACAGGCAAAGAGCCAAGGAATCTGTGTGCGTATGATGAGTGCACCAAAGATATCTAGCTTGGACTAGCTAGAGTATCATACATAGTGTGCGAGAGAGACCTATAGATGGTGTATATATGCATGCGAACTAGAAAGACCCCCCCCCACACACACACACACAAAGAGAGAGAGAGATGGAGAGAAAGGGAGAGGGACGAACAAGGTTTTTGTGCCGGATGCGTGCGACAGAATTGAAGATTGTCGGAGAGAGAGAGAGAGAGAGAGAGAGAGAACAGGAGTCCGGGAGAGGGGGAGGTCGCATTTTATGCATCAAAGACTGTTATAAACCATGTTTCGATATAAACTTGCATTCAAATATTTAAATTGGAGAACATGTTGTCTGCAATCCACACATGAATGGATATATGCGTATGTCAAACAAGTTCAATAATTTGACTTTCAACATGTTCATGGAGTACTATAATACTGTACAACATGCTACTCGATTGAGGTGTTCAATTTTGGATTTAGTTCACTATTTTTACCTACTGAACGAGCTATTTCATTGAATCGAGATATTTCATTTTGGGTATGATTCGCGTTTTTGAGTGGGTCAACTTTTTGTCATATAGTAAATCGCTAGCAACGAGCATGTAAAAACACATTACTCCCGAGCATCATCTCTCCATCTAAAAAAGAAGTGGCAAGCTAATATTTCAAAATTTGATCCGAATCGACTTGGTAAGGTAGACATGGATGCTCGTTCTCCCAAAATTTGAATGAACCGTTAAACATCCTCTCTCCTCGGTGGAATTCGCCCGAGCAAATAAATGGGAGACGCAAAATTACCGTCCTATGTGGGACACGCATCAATTGGCCCGTTGTACATCGAGGGTAGGTTCGTAACTTCATCCAAGCGCGCCTTCTCCTCGGCCAAAATGGCATGTGCCGAATAATTCATAAACCATGGTCGGCAAAACACGCTCTCCTCGCCCGAAATAGCTCGCGCCCACTATTTCAAAACACGCTCTCCTCGCCCGAAATTACTCGCGCCCACTATAGTTCAAAACACGCCCTCCTCGCCCGAAATCGCTCCCGCCCAGAGAAGCAAAGTTACTCTACTATCCCCGACCCTCAGTACATAGACCCAAGCCGAGAAGCCTATAGGCAAGGGTAGAACTGTAACTCCCCCTCACATTTCAGACAAATGCGTTTGTAAGACATGGTTCCACTCCCCTCCCAATTTCCCCCGCCCGCCCCCATTCATACCTCGTAGGCGCCAAATCACCTTCTCCCGGGGAAGCTCCCTTCTCCCGAGCCACGAAACCTCAGCCCCACCTCCATGGCGCCCCCCACTGCACCAATTTCACAGCCGCCCTCCTCCCTAATGCCGGAGACGCTGTCCATTTGCCGTCGTGCACTGGGTCGTGTGCCTCTTACTCCGTGCTGCTGGTGCTGCCTCGACGACAGCCGCGTGAACCGTACCGGAGCCGATTCACCCCCGCCGTTGTTCACGGCGCCGGAGCGGCTCCAACTTTGGATCCGTCCAGAGTCCTGCCGCTGCTTCGGCGTAGCCGTCGACCATCGCGACATCGCTCTTTCCCTGCCGTTGGTCGCCACCGCAACCGCGCCAGCCTCACCGACTCGGCAGTTGGACCTGCCTACTTCACCATGCCGCCAGATAGGTCACACCCTCATCTCAAATCACTTTATTTAGGCATCAGTTGTCTGAATTTTTATTCTGGGCCAATCGATTTGCAATGGGAAGCAGCACCCCTCGAGGCGGCGGAGCTCCTAGGCTGCCGGTTGGCTGGTGTCTAACGTAAGGGTGCGGGGCCGCAAAGTTCGCCGCGGAAGCAGCGCTTAGATGGCTATCTTTTAGAGTTGCATGGGTTGAAGGTACTGCCGCCACCGGATCTGGATGACGGGGACTCTTTGTGGATTGGCCCGGGGGCGGCGCAACCACGGCAGTGCGGTGGGGCGGGGAGCGGGGTTTTGGTCGGGGCCACAGACGGCGAAGGCAGGCTGCTCTGCCATTGGTCGCTGGCTCTTCGGGGAAGATTCCGAACAGTGTCAGCCGGGAGGCACAAGACGGCCAGCCATCCGGCGTAGATCGGACAGTACCAAAATAAAATAAAATCGTGTGACCCCAATTTAGTCTTCAGTCAACAGACGTGTGACCACTCTCGTACCTTACTGTTGATCTCTTAGTGTATTTCTTCAGATCAAAGAGATATGTCATTCTTAACATTATGCGTTATCTGCATATTCAGACAACCGTCTTCCGACTCACCGTAGCTGCTCCAACAAGGGAAGCATACACCAGAAGGGAGCTATAGTCCCCACTCAACAGTTCCCTGCATCGAATGCGCGTGCCCGACATGCACAGCCACAACAACTGCAGGGCCATCCACAAGTCAGCACATGATGCTCACTCCTATGGATGGCAGCCAGATAGGTTGTACCCTCATCTTACTTTTGTGCAACATTTATGGCTTTGTTATTCATCTAAGCATGGAAAATAGATCATCACATTTCACTGTATATTCATGCTGATCTCTTACGGGTCTTGTTCAGGAGTTAACGTTGTTCCATAGTTCAGCTAAGATACTTGTTCTTTAGGTAACACTGTTCCATAGTTATCATCCATCAGCCAATGCTATCCCACAGGCTAGTGATTATAGTATTATACCACTTCTAATATTTCCTATGTTGTTCTTTAATACTTTTGTGTGCCATCTAGTTAATCTCGAGTACAAACGATACATATTCTGTAGCTTTCATCTGTGTTCTCCCTTTAGTTTATGAGACCTGTTGCTGCTAGTTAACCCCAGTCCTACTATTTATGTCGTCTCCTACAGGCACTCATTACATAAATCTAACTACTAGTTGTCTTCCATGCATGTCAGATATAATTGCACACACTGATATATCCACAAGAACCTCACGGGGCAATGTAAAGGCCAATAAACTTGATGTCAATGATACCCAATATGATGGAACATGTAAAGGCAGTTCTTCAGAAGACTTGTAGAAAGATGATGAATCCTCTTCACCCCACAAGGTCCTTGCTCTAACTTGGCCTGTGATATGGGTACAACATGCATATAATGTCCTGGAGTGTATCTACTCTGTTACAATGCCATGTGCTTAGCATGCTGATCATGCATGTAAATATGTCATGCCTTCCTATTTTTCAGTACCTATTCCATTCGTGATAACATGTTTTCAAATTTAAGTACTGTCATTCTACTCTATCGCAATGCCATCTGCTTAATTTGGACATCATGCTTCTAAATATCTTATGCATTGTTATTCATCAGTATGTACTTCATCTGTCTACCATACCATGTTTTTTTACATTGAAGTGTTGTTCTAGTGCTCTGTTGCGATGCCATCTTATTTTCCCAATCATACACGTGTATGTTGCCTTAGTTATTTCTGTATGTATTCCGCTAGCATACGGTTTTACATTCAACTAGTGTTTTTTTGCTGTGTTGTCCTGTCGTATCCCTAGCTCTTACACCATACTCCCTCCGTCCGGATTACATGTTGCCGAAATGGATAAAAAAGGATGTATCTAGAACTGAAATACACCTAGACCCATCCATTTTTTCCGGATGGAGGGAATACATATCAATATGTCATGCCTTTCTATTCTTCAGTACCTATTCCATCTCTCTGCTGCCGCATGTTTTATAATTAAAGCACCATTCTTCTATACAAGGCATGCAAGGGGAAGACGACTATGTTAGAATCTGAAGGGTTACAGACAAGGCCTTTGCAAAAGATCCAAACGCCAGGAGATAATAAACCAACTCCGGTTTTTAAAGATACTGCTCCAGCATAGAGAAACCCAACTCCTACTGATAATAAGCAAATTCCAGTGGCCAAAGAACTAGTTCGCTCCAGTCCAGCAAAAATATGTCAACTCAACTCTAAGAAGTGTGTGTGTGTATCCTTGCATCATGAAATTTTATAGCAATGCTGATCATATTTTCTACATGTTTCTTACCCATCTCTCTTTTAGAAAATAAGCTTAACAGATAGAAGAATTTCTGCACTGGTATCGTCTGTGAGGAAAGATTCTTGCAGGAATTCTCTGTACTCCAATGCAGATGTAAGTACCTGTTGTACATCACTATATTTTTACATCAGCATGTATTTTGTTAATCGGTGTGAATCCAACCTTTATCTGATCTAAATTTAGTTGTAGCAAAATGTATGATTAAAGGCCACAATGTTGATTTTTGTAAGGAAAACTGCCTGGTAGTTTTGCATCCTGAGTGGCATGAGTGTACTATCTCATATCAGTGTGTTTGATTACTTTGGTTCTGTAGTGGGTTTTCAGTGTTTTTTTACTGTGTTGTCCTGTCGTATCCCTAGCTCTTACGTCATACTCCCTCCGCCCGGATTACATGTCGCAGAAATGGATCAAACTGGATGTATCTAGAACTGAAATATGCCTAGACCCATCCATTTATTTCCGGATGGAGGGAATACATGTCAATATGTCATACCTTTCTATTCTTCAGTACCTATTCCATCTCTGCTATAGCATGTTTTATAATTGAAGCACCATTCTTCTATATAAGGCATGCAAGGGAAAGACAGCTATATTAGAATCTGAAGGGTTACAAACTAGGTCTTTGCAAAAGATCCAAACGCCAGGAGATAATAAACCAACTCCATTTTTCATAGATACTGCTCCAGCACAGAGAAACCCAACTCCCACTGATAATAAGCAGATTCCAGTGGCCAAAGAACTAGTCCGCTCCAGTCCAGCAAAAGAATGTCAACTCCATTCTAAGAAGCATGTGCGTATCCTCGCATCATGAAATTTTATAGCATTCTGATCATATTTTCTACATGTTTCTTACCCGTCTCTCTTTTAGAAAATAAGGTTAAACGATACAAGACTTCCTCCATTGGGATCGTATTCGAGGAAAATATCTTGCGGGAATTCTCTGTGCTCCAGTGCTGATGTAAGTACCTGTTGTATATCACTGTATTTTTACATCAGCATGTATTTTGTTAATCGGCCTGAATCTAACCTTTATCTGATCTAAAATTAGTTGTAGCAAAATGTTAAAGGCGCCAATGTTGATTTTTGTAAGGAAAATTGCCTGGTAGTTTTGCGTACTGAGCTGCATGAATGTGCTATCTCATATCACGCACATTACTGAATTGTAGTGCTTCTCTGGTTGCCCATTCATTCATTGTGTCAATGTTGCTTTCGTATTACCTTACCTGGCTGATGATAGCTGTGCCATATTGTGTTAATTTGGTGTAGGCTAGTTGCCCAAACATTCGTTGTGTCAATGTTGCTTTCCTATTATCTGACTTGGCCAATGATAGCAATGCTAGTGTGTTAATTTTGTGCAGGCTGCTGAAGATAAGAAGACAAACTCTGAAAACAGCAAGGCAACCCCATTGTTTCTTTCCAATAAATCTAGGCCAGGTAATATGGAAATAACTCATGATTAATCTGTTTGGTTCCCGGCCTAATTTATGTTATGATGCAGTGCTCAAGACACTCTCCATTATCAATAATACAAGCCTGCCAAAATCGCCATCTGAATCTGTTCAGTGTCCTCTGTCTCGAATGCGATGGAATATATGTATGTTTCTGAACCAATTAATGGCTGAAGCAATGATGGAAATGGTGGATGAATCAGAGGTGCAGAGTCGTGCGACACAACAACTGATCAATGTTTTCAGAGACACTGTGGCAAAGCAGCAAGAACTTGCCCACATGCTTATGGGCGTCATCTGTGCTGAGGTTGCAGATTGTGACGTTGTAGATGGTTAGGTTCTGCTCATTTATTTGCACTGGCATCAATCTTTGATTGCCCAGTGGATGTAATTTCCTGTAATATATTCTGGATGTGCAATGTTATTCCCTGTATGACGTACCTTTGCTCGTCGTAATGGGCTCAAATTATCTAATTTGGCCTAAAGACATGAACGAACTTTAGTTGGCCCATTAAGTTAATGGGTCGTTAATAGGCCGAAAGTTAATGGTCGGCCCTCTTACCTCCCAGGTCGTTAACAGGCCGACATCGAAGCGGGCAACAGGTGGCCCCAATTTATTTAACAGGCCGTTACTAAGTTTGGGCTACATATGGCCCAACTATACTGTAGGCCTTTAGCAGGCCGAAAGAGACAGTGGGCTTGTATTGGACCATGAAAAGCATGGGCCGCTAAGAGGCCGAAAGTCAGGTCGTATTGTAAACGGCCCAACTGTGTTGTGGGCCTTTAGCAGGCCGAAAGAGAAACCGGGCTGGTATTGGACCACGAAGGGCATGGGCCGTTAAGAGGCCAAAACTAAGGTCCAACTACAAATGGCCCAACTCATTTATGGTCCGTTAACAGGCCGAAAGGCACACAGGGCTGGGAATTGGCCCAACACTTAAATGTGTCGCTAAAAGGCCAAAAATCAGGTCCGACTACAATTGGCCCAACTGATTTATGGGCCGTCAACAGGCTGAAAGTGACACCAGGCCAGAAATTGGCCCAACACTTAAATGGGCCGCTAAAAGGCCGAAACTCAGGTCCGACTACAAATGGCCCATCAGATTTATGGGCCGTCAACAGGCTGAATGACACACCGGGCCAGAAATTAGCCCAACATTTAAATGGGTCGCTAAAAGGCTGAAAGATGTACATCCTGAAAATTGGCCCATCCATTAAATGGGCCGTTAACAGGCCGAAATCTCATCGGGCCGATATTGAGCCCAAATATATAGCGGGCTGTTAACGGGCTCGAACTGACGATGGGCTGCAATGGTGCCAAATCTTTAACGGTCCGAATTGGCACATCTCGTATGGGCCGTGGGCTTAAATGGACCTGACACAAGTAGGCCTAATATGGGCCGGCTTGCTAATTTTTACTGGGCCGGCCTTTTTCACCGGAATGGGCCACTGTTGGGCCGTGCCATGTGTCAACCTATCATAGGCGCCTCCTGTCCAATGAGTGGATGACATCTGTCCCAACGATGAGCCGACACGTGTTTCCTCTAGCCAATGATGATTTTACACATGGAAAATCCCCATTGGTCGGGGCTGTTAACGGGTTATCGGATCCAAAACCCGACCCGATAGCTTAACGGTGTTCCGTTACGGTGGATGCCACGTGTCGGTCACCCTTGACGAAAGCACTTCTATGACGCGCGATTTATAGTCATGGAAGTGGACACTTCTGTGATGATAATTTTACTAATGTCATGGAACACTTCTACGACAGCACAGGTATGACTATCTTGATTCTGTCATAAATTTGTCATGGATGTACATGCATGACAAAATAAGTGACCTACTGTGACAAACACGTATCATCATGGAAGTGTATTTTTTTGTAGTGTATAGGGCCACTTATCAGAGTGAGATCTGATAGATATGATAAAGATAATATTTTTGGTATTTTTATGATAAAGATGCAAATTAAAATAAAGGCAAAGTAAATAGCAAAGTAAATAACTAAGTAGTAGGAGATTGATATGATAAAGATAGACCCGGGGGCCATAGGTTTCACTAGTGGCTTCTCTCGAGAGCATAAGTATTCTACGGTGGGTGAACAAATTACTGTTGAGCAATTAACAGAATTGAGCATAGTTATGAGAATATCTAGGTATGATCATGTATATAGGCATCACGTCCGAGACAAGTAGACCGACTCCTGCCTGCATCTACTACTATTACTCCACTCATCGACCGCTATCTAGCATGCATCTAGAGTATTAAGTAAAAACAGAGTAACGCCTTAAGCAAGATGACATGATGTAGAGGGATAGACTCATGCAATATGAAGAAAACCCCATCTTGTTATCCTCGATGGCAACAATACAATACGTGCCTTGCTTCCCTTACTATCACTGGGAAAGGACACCGCAAGATTGAACCCAAAGCTAAGCACTTCTCCCATTGCAAGAAAGATCAATCTAGTAGGCCAAACCAAACTGATAATGCAAAGAGACTTGCAAAGATAACCAATCATACATAAAAGAATTCAGAGAAGATTCAAATATTATCCATAGATAGACTTGATCATAAACCCACAATTCATTGGTCTCAATAAACACACCGCAAAAAGAAGATTACATCGAATAGATCTCCACAAGAGAGGGGGGGATGTTGTATTGAGATCCAAAAAGAGAGAAGAAGCCATCTAGCTACTAACTATGGACCCGTAGGTCTTATGTAAACTACTCACACTTCATCGGAGAGGCTATGGTGTTGATGTAGAAGCCCTCCGTGATCGATGCCCCCTCCGGCGGAGCTCAAGAACAGGCCCCAATATGGGATCTCGTGGATACAGAAAGTTACGGCGGTGGAATTAGGGTTTTGGCTCCGTATCTGATCGTTTGGGGGTACGTGGGTATATATAGCAGGAAGAAGTACGTCGGTGGAGCAACAGGGGGCCCACGAGGGTGGAGGGCGCGCCTGGGGGGGAGGCGCGCCCCCCTACCTCGTGGCCTCCTGTTGACTGGCTTGACGTAGGGTCCAAGTCTCCTGAGTTGTATTTGTTGAGAAAATCACATTCCCGAAGGTTTCATTTCGTTTGGACTCCGTTTGATATTTGAGGGAGTCCTGGATTAGGGGGTCTCCGGACAGCCGGACTATATCTTTTGGCCGGAATGTTAGACTATGAAGATACAAGATTGAAGACTTCGTCTCATGTCCGGATGGGACTCTACTTGGCGTGGAAGGCAAGCTAGGCAATACGGATATGTATATCTCCTCCTTTGTAACCGGCCTTGTGTAAGCCTAGCCCTTTCCGGTGTCTATATAAACCAGAGGGTTTTAGTCCGTAGGACAACATACAATCATACCATAGGCTAGCTTCTAGGGTTTAGCCTCTCTGATCTCGTGGTAGATCAACTCTTGTAATACTCATATCATCAAGAATAAATCAAGCAAGACGTAGGGTTTTACCTCCATCAAGAGGGCCCGAACCTGGGTAAAACATCGTGTCCCCTGCCTCCTGTTACCATCCGCCTTAGACGCACAGCTCGGGACCCCCTACCCGAGATCCGCCGGTTTTGACACCGACATTGGTGCTTTCATTGAGAGTTCCTCTGTGTCATCGCCGCTAGGCTTGATGGCTCCTACGATCATTGATAGAGATGCAATCCAGGGTGAGACTTTTCTCCCCAGACAGATCTTTTTGTTCGGCGGCTTCACACTGCGGGCCAACTCGCTTGGCCATCTGGAGCAGATCGACAGTTACGCCGCTGGCCATCAGGTCAGGTTTGGAAGCTTAAACCACACGGCCTATATCCGCGGAGACTTGATCTTCGACGGATTCGAGCCCCTGCCTGGTGCGCCACGCGGTCACGATGAGTACGATTTAGCTCTACCATCGGACTATATTCAGGAGATCGCACCGGCAGCCGCTCCGAGCCTCAATTCGGAGCCAGTTGCGCCATCCATGGACGGGTGGATAGACCCCGTCACGGAGGCCGTACCCTCAGCGGCGGTCGAGCCAAATATCGACCTTACCCTTCACGAGAGCCGTGTTACCAAACTGCCGGATCCTTCTCCAGCCACGGACTCCGAACCGCCTGTGCCCGTCCCTATCGGATCCGATTGGGCGCCGATCATGGAGTTTACCTCCGCGGATATTTTCCAGCACTCGCCCTTCGGTGACATACTGAAGTCATTAAGGTCTCTCTCCTTGTCAGGAGGATCCTGGCCAAACTACGTCCGGCAGGATTGGGATGCGGATGATGAAGAAATTCGCCGCCCACCCACCACCCACTTAGTAGTCACTGTCGATGACTTAACCGACACGCTCGACTTCGACTCCGAAGACATCGATGGTATGGACGACGATGCAGGAGTTGAAGAGGAACCACTGCCCACAGGGCACTGGACGCCCACTTCATCACATGACGTATACATGGTGGACACACCCAAAGAAAATAACGACGAGGAACGGAAGGACGCAGCGACGGGTGGTTCCCTCGAGTAGCAGTCAAAGCGGTAGCGTAAACGCCGCCCCAAATCTCGCCCCGGCAGAAATAACGATCACATAGACCCAACGTTAGAGCAGGGTGAACCATTGCTCGACCACGGTAACATGGAAAATCAAGCCGAACAACCCAACCCCGTCGAAGATAACAGTCCGGACGACATCACACCGGACAGGCGCCAGGAGCAACATAATTCCCACCAAAGGCTTTTTGCCACGGTGAGGAGTCTGAAAAAATAGAAGCAAAGGCTCAAGGCTACACAAGACACACTCAAAATCAAATGGAGTGAAATACTCAACACAGCAGCGAAGTACGGCAGTAATCGCCACACCAAGAGCTACCCGAAGCAGAAGTTGCTACCTGAATTCGATGAGGAGGCCTTAGATCCCCTGCAACCAAAAATTAAAATGGCCATCCGGCCGGATAGACGACCTCACGGCCAACATAAAGCGGCGAACAATGTCGCACATAAGCCAATACGCGATCCACACGAGGGCTCACATCAAAAGGGCGGCGCAACCAGATCCATTTATGGACCACGCAAGCGCGCTCCACCATAAGATGCAACACAAAAAACATCCGAACACCACGGTACACCCAGATACAAGGGTGCCGCACACCCCCTATGTTTCACCGATGAGGTGCTGGACCATGAATTTCCAGAGGGATTCAAACCCGTAAACATAGAGGCATACGACGGAACAACAGACCCTGGGGTCTGGATTGAGGACTATACCCTCCATATCCATATGGCTCGAGGAGATGATCTCCACGCCATCAAGTACTTACCCCTCAAGCTCAAAGGGCCAGCTCGGCACTGGCTTAAAAGCCTCCCCGACAGATCCATTGGAAGCTGGGAAGAGCTCAAAGATGCCTTTCGGGCAAATTTTCAAGGGACATATGTCCGACCACCGGATGTAGACGATTTAAGTCATATAATTCAACAGCCTGGAGAGTCAGCCTGAAAGCTTTGGAACAGGTTTCTTACTAAAAAGAACCAAATAGTCAACTGTCCGAACGTCGAAGCCTTGGCAGCCTTTAAGCACAGCGTCCGAGACGAATGGCTTACCAGGCACCTTGGCCAAGAAAAGCCGAGAACAATGGCAGCATTAACAAGCCTCATGACCCGCTTTTGCGTGGGCGAGGACAGCTGGCTAGCCCGATGCAGCACCAATGACCCAAGTACATCCGAAGTTAGAGATGGAAACGGGAAATCACGACGCAGCAAAACTAATAAGCGCCGGAATAAAGAAGACAGCCCAAAGAGCACGGCGGTAAACGCTGGGTTTAGAAGCTCTCGGCCAGGTCAGCAAAAGCCGCCCTCTAAAGGCGCCAGAGATGAAATGTCCAGTTTAAACAAAATTCTGGACCAAACATGTCAGATCCGTAGCGCCCTCGATAAACCTGCAAATCATACCCACAGAGAATGTTGGGTCTTCAAGCAGTCCGACAAGCTCAACGCCGAATATAAGGGGCAGGATACACCAAGCAGAGACGAGGATGATCCTCGCAAGCAAAACACTGGGGAACATAAGAAATTCCCACCAGAAGTCAAAACAATAAACGTGCTACACGTGATAAAGGGGAGAACCAAAGCGGCACTCCCAGTCAAACATGCCCAAGGGCCTATCACCGCGGATTTCTGCCACTGGCCGTCTCAACCGATCACCTTCGACCATCAGGATTACTCAGCAAGTATCCGGAACGCAAGGTGGGCTGCCTTGGTATTAGATCCAATAATTGACGGATACCACTTCACACGAGTCCTGATGGACGACGGCAGCAGCTTAAACCTGATATATCAGGACACAATCCACAAAATGGGGATAGACCCAACGAAAATTCGCCACAACAATACTACCTTTAGAGGAGTAACACCAGGCCCAGGGGCTCATTGCACGGGCTCCCCGCTACTACAGGTTATATTCGGCTTCCCCGATAACTTCCGTAGCGAAAATTTAACCTTCCACATTGTTCCGTTCCAAGGTGGCTATCAAGCATTACTTGGACGCGAAGCTTTCGCTCGCTTTAATGCAATACCGCATTACGCTTCCCTCACACTTAAGATGCCCGGTCCACATGGCATCATTACAGTAAATGGAAATATTGAGCGCTCCCTGCGCGCCGAAGAGAGTGTGGCTGCCTTGGCAGCCGCACACTAAAACGGCCTCACCAACTAAAGCATTCGATAGGTCGTCAAGACCACGGACACGGTTAGACGAGTCTGGCGCAGCTATATGAAATTCATACAGGTTTGATGGCCACACCCCTATTACAAATACAAGGGGCTCAACGCACGCAGACAAGTGGCAATTTTTACTCATCTTGAACTATAGATGGTTTCTTTAAACCCACCTTTTTGCACGACAACTTTTCACCTAAGTTCCTCTCTTTTACAGATGACAATCGTGCTACACCCGTCCAGGATACGGCACAACGGAGACACAGGCGCAGACGTGCAGCAGTGTTGGAAATATGCCCTAGAGGCAATAATAAATTAATTATTATTATATTTCCTTGTTCATGATAATCGTTTATTATCCATGCTAGAATTGTATTGATAGGAAACTCAGATACATGTGTGGATACATAGACAACACCATGTCCCTAGTAAGCCTCTAGTTGACTAGCTCGTTGATCAATAGATGGTTACGGTTTCCTGACCATGGACATTGGATGTCATTGATAACGGGATCACGTCATTAGGAGAATGATGTGATGGACAAAGACCCAATCCTAAGCCTAGCACAAGATCATGTAGTTCGTATGCTAAAGCTTTTCTAATGTCAAGTATCATTTCCTTAGACCATGAGATAGTGCAACTCCCGGATACCGTAGGAATACTTTGGGTGTGCCAAACGTCACAACGTAACTGGGTGACTATAAAGGTGCACTACGAGTATCTCCAAAAGTGTCTGTTGGGTTGGCACGAATCGAGATTGGGATTTGTCACTCCATGTGACGGAGAGGTATCTCTGGGCCCACTCGGTAGGACATCATCATAATGTGCACAATGTGATCAAGGAGTTGATCACGGGATGATGTGTTACGAAACAAGTAAAGAGACTTGCCGGTAATGAGATTGAACAAAGGTATCGGGATACCGACGGTCGAATCTCAGGCAAGTAACATACCGATAGACAAAGGGAATTGCATACGGGATTGATTGAATCCTCGACATCGTGGTTCATCCGATGAGATCATCGTGGAACATGTGGGAGCCAACATGGGTATCCAGATCCCGCTTATGGTTATTGACCGGAGAGTCATCTCGGTCATGTCTGCATGGTTCCCGAACCCGTAGGGTCTACACACTTAAGGTTCGGTGACGCTAGGGTTGTAGGGATATGTATATGCAGTAACCCGAATGTTGTTCAGAGTCCCGGATGAGATCCCGGATGTCACGAGGAGTTCCGGAATGGTCCGGAGGTAAAGAATTATATATAGGAAGTGCTGTTTCGGCCATCGGGACAAGTTTCGGGGTCACCGGTATTGTACCGGGACCACCGGAAGGGTCCCGGGGGTCCACCGGGTGGGGCCACCTATCCCGGAGGGCCCCATGGGCTGAAGTGGGAAGGGATCCAGCCCAAAGTGGGCTGGGGCGCCACTTCCCCCTAGGGCCCATGCGCCTAAGGGTGGGGGAAACCCTAAGGAAGAGTCCTAAGAGGGGAAGGCACCTCCTAGGTGCCTTGGGGAGGAGGGATTCCTCCCTTGGCCGCCGCCCCCCTAGGAGATTGGATCTCCTAGGGCCGGCGCCCCCCCTAGGCCCCCTATATATAGTGGGGGGAAGGGAGGACCTCTCACCCTAGCCTTTGGTGCCTCCCTCTCCCTCTCCAACACCTCCTCCTCCATAGTGCTTGGCGAAGCCCTGACGGAGTACTGCAGCTCCACCACCACCACGCCGCCGTGCTGCTGTTGGAGCCATCTTCCTCAACCTCTCCTTTCCCCTTGCTGGATCAAGAAGGAGGAGACGTTACGCTAACCATACGTGTGTTGAACGCGGAGGTGCCGTCCATTCGGCGCTAGGATCATCGGTGATTTGGATCACGACGAGTACGACTCCATCAACCCCGTTCTCTTGAACGCTTCCACGCGTGATCTACAAGGGTATGTAGATCCACTCCTCCCTCATTGCTAGATGAATCCATAGATAGATCTTGGTGACACGTAGGAAAATTTTGAATTTATGCTACGTTACCCAACAGTGGCATCATGAGCTAGGTCTATGCGTAGTTTCTATGCACGAGTAGAACACAAAGTAGTTGTGGGCGTTGATTTTGTTCAATATGCTTACCATTACTAGTCCAATCTTGATTCGGCAGCATTGTGGGATGAAGCGGCCCGGACCGACCTTACATGTACTCTTACGTGAGACTGGTTCCACCGACTGACATGCACTAGTTGCATAAGGTGGCTAGCGGGTGTCTGTCTCTCCCACTTTAGTCGGATCGGATTCGATGAAAAGGGTCCTTATGAAGGGTAAATAGCAATTGGCATATCACGTTGTGGTCTTTGTGTAGGTAAGAAACGTTCTTGCTAGAAACCCATAGCAGCCACGTAAAACATGCAAACAACAATTAGAGGACGTCTAACTTGTTTTTGCAGGGTATGCTATGTGATGTGATATGGCCAAAAGGATGTGATGAATGATATATGTGATGTATGAGATTGATCATGTTCTTGTAATAGGAATCATGACTTGCATGTCGATGAATATGACAACCGGCAGGAGCCATAGGAGTTGTCTTAATTTATTTATGACCTGCGTGTCAACATAAACGTCATGTAATTACTTTACTTTATTGCTAACCGTTAGCTGTAGTAGTAGAAGTAATAGATGACGTGAAAACTTCATGGAGACACGATGATGGAGATCATGATGATGGAGATCATGGTGTCATGCCGGTGACGTTGATGATCATGGAGCCCCGAAGATGGAGATCAAAAGGAGCAATATGATATTGGCCATATCATGTCACTATTTGATTGCATGTGATGTTTATCATGTTTTTGCATCTTGTTTACTTAGAACGACGGTAGTAAATAAGATGATCCCTCACTAAAATTTCAAGAAGGTGTTCCCCCTAACTGTGCACCGTTGCGAAAGTTCGTCGTTTCGAAGCACCACGTGATGATCGGGTGTGATAGATTCTAACGTTCACATACAACGGGTGTAAGACAGATTTACACACGCGAAACACTTAGGTTGACTTGACGAGCCTAGCATGTACAGACATGGCCTCGGAACACAAGAGACCGAAAGGTCGAGCATGAGTCGTATGGTAGATACGATCAACATGAAGATGTTCACCGATGATGACTAGTCCGTCTCACGTGATGATCGGACACGGCCTAGTTGACTCGGATCATGTAATCACTTAGATGACTAGAGGGATGTCTATCTGAGTGGGAGTTCATAAGATGAACTTAATTATCCTAAACATAGTCAAAAGGTCTTCGCAAATTATATCGTAGCTCGCGCTTCAGTTCTACTGTTTAGATATGTTCCTAGAGAAAATTTAGTTGAAAGTTGATAGTAGCAATTATGCGGACTAGGTCCGTAAACTGAGGATTGTCCTCATTGCTTCATAGAAGGCTTATGTCCTTAATGCACCGCTCAGTGTGCTGAACCTCGAACGTTGTCTGTGGATGTTGCGAACATCTGACATACACATTTTGATAACTACGTGATAGTTCAGTTAAACGGCTTAGAGTTGAGGCACCGAAGACGTTTTGAAATGTCACGAAACATATGAGATGTTTTCGAGGGCTGAAATTGGGATTTCAGGCTCGTGCCCACGTCAAGAGGTATGAGACCTCCCACGATTTTCTTAGCCTGCAAACTAAGGGAGAAAAGCTCAATTGTTGAACTTGTGCTCAGATTGTCTGAGTACAACAATCACTTGAATCGAGTGGGAGTTGATATTCCAGATGAAACAGTGATGGTTCTCCGAAGTCATTACCACCAAGCTGCTTGAGCTTCATGATGAACTATAATATATCAGGGACATATATGATGATCCTTGAGATATTCGCGATGTTTGACACCACAAAAGTAGAGATCAAGAAGGAGCATCAATTGTTGATGGTTGGTGAAACCACTAGATTCAAGAAGGGCAAGGGCAAGAAGGGATACTTCATGAAACGGCAAATCAGCTGCTTCTCTAGTGAAGAAACCCAAAGTTGAACCCAAACCCGAGACTAAGTGCTTCTGTAATAAGGGGAACAGCCACTGGAGCAGAATTACCCTAGATACTTGGTAGATGAGAAGGCTGGCAAGGTCGGTAGAAGTATATTGGATATACATTGTGTTAATGTGTACTTTAATAGTACTCCTAGTAGCACCAGGGTATTAGATACCGGTTCGGTTGCTAAGTGTTGGTAACTCGAAGTAAAAGGCTATGGAATAAACGGAGACTAGCTAAAGGTGAGCTGACAATATGTGTTGGAAGTGTTTCCAAGGTTGATGTGATCAAACATCGCACGCTCCCTCTACCATCGAGATTGGTGCTTGCGTTGAGCATAGACATGATTGGATTATGTCTATCGCAATACAGTTATTCATTTAAAGAGAATAATAGTTACTCTGTTTATTTGAATAATACCTTCAATGGTCTTGCACCTAAAATGAATGGTTTATTGAATCTCGATCGTAGTGATACACATGTTCATGCCAAAATATATAGGATAGTAATGATAGTACCACCTACATGTGGCACTGCCACTTAAGTCATATCGGTATAAAATGCATGAAGAGGCTCCATGTTGATGGATCTTTGGACTCACTCATTTTTGAAAAGTTTGAGACATGCGAACCATGTCTATTGGTGTATATGCATGAAGAAACTCCATGCAAATGGACCGTTTGGACTCACTTGATTTTGAATCACTTGAGACATGCAAATCATACCACATGGGCAAGATGACTGAAAGCCTCGTTTTCAGTAAAATGGAACTAGAAAGCAACTTGTTGGAAGTAATACATTTTGATGTGTGCAGTCCAATGAGTGCTGAGGCGTGTAGTGGATATCGTTATGTTCTTACTTCACAGATGATTTGAGTAGATGTTGAGTACATTTACTTGATAAATCACGAGTCTGAATTATTGAAAGGTTCAAGTAATTTCAGGGTGAAGTTGAAACATCGTCGTGACAAGAGGATAAAAGATCTATGATATGATCATAGAGATAAATATCTGAATTACGAGTTTGGCACATAATTAAGACATTGTGGAAATTGTTTCACAACTAATACAGCCTGGAACACCGTAGCGTGATGGTGTGTCCGAACATCATAACTGCACCCTATTGGATATGATGCATACCATGATGTCTCTTATCGAATTACCACAATAGTTTATGGGTTAGGCATTAGAGACAACCACATTCACTTTAAAAGGGGCACCACGTAATTCCGATGAGATGACACCGTATAAACTATGGTTTAGAGAAACCTAAGCTGTCATTTCTTAAAAGTTTGGGGTTGCGACGCTTATGCGAAAAAGTTCCAGGCTGATAAGCTCGAACCCAAAGCGGATAAATGCATCTTCATAGGACACCCAAAACAGTTTGGTATACCTCCTGTCTCAGAACCGAAAGCAATAAGGGATTGTTTCTAGAATCGGGTCCTTTCTCGAGGAAAAGTTTCTCTCGAAAGAATTGAGTGGGAGGGTGGTGGAGACTTGATGAGGTTATTGAACCGTCTCTTCAACTAGTGTGTGGCAGGGCACAGGAAGTTGTTCCTGTGGCACCTACAACAATTGAAGTGGAATCTTATGATAGTGATCATGAAACTTCAGATCAAGTCACTACCAAACCTCGTGGGATGACAAGGATGCATACTACTTCAGAGTGGTACGTAATCCTGTCTTGGAAGTAATGTTGCTAGACAACAATGAACCTACGAGCTATGGAGAAGCGATGGTGGGCCCGTATTCCGATAAATGGCTCGAGGCCATAAAATCCGAGAGAGGATCCATGTATGAAAACAAAGTGTAGACTTTGGCAGAACAGCTCGATGGTCGTAAGGCTGTTGAGTACAGATGGATTTTACAAGGAAGACGGACAATGATGGTAAGTATCACCATTAAGAAAGCTTGACTTGTCGTTAAGATGTTTTCCGACAAGTTCAAGGAGTTGACTACGATGAGACTTTCTCACTCGTAGCGATGCTAAGAGTCTGTTGGAATTATATTAGCGATTACTGCATTATTTATGAAATCTTGCAGATAGGATGTCAAAACATTGTTTCCTCGACGTTTTTTTTTAGGAAAGGTTGTATGTGATACAAACCGGAAGGTTTTGTCAATCCTGAAAGATGCTAATAAGTATGCAAAGCTCCAGCAATCCTTCTAAGGACTGGAGTAAGCATCTCGGAGTTGGAATGTATGCTTTGATGAGATGATCAAAGATTTTGGGTGTATACAAAGTTTATGAGAAACTTGTATTTCCAAAGAAGTGAGTGGGAGCACTATAGAATTTCCGATGAGTATGTTTTGTTAACATGTTGTTGATCGGAAATGACGTAGGATTTCTGGAAAGCATATAGGGTTATTTGAAAAGTGTTTTTCAATGGAAAGCCTGGATTAAGGTACTTGAACATTGAGCATCAAGATCTATAAGGATAGATCAAAACGCTTAATGGTACTTTCAAATGAGCACATACCTTGACATGATCTTGAAGGTGTTCAAGATGGATCAGTCAAAGAAGGAGTTCTTGCCAGGGTTGTAAGGTATGAAGTTAAGACTTAAAGCTCGACCACGGCAGAATAGAGAGAAAGGACGAAGGTCGTCCCCTATGCTTAAGACGTAGGCTCTACAGTATGCTATGCTGTGTACCGCACCTGAAGTGTGCCTTGCCATGAGTCAGTCAAGGGGAACAAGAGTGATCCAAGAATGGATCACAGGACAGCGGTCAAAGTTATCCTTAGTAACTAGTGGACTAGGAATTTTCTTGGTTATGGAGGTGATAAAAGAGTTCGTCGTAAAGGGTTACGCCGATGCAAACTTTGACACTAATCCAGATTATTCTGAGTAGTAAACTAGATTCGTATAGTAGAACAGTTATTTGGAATAGCTCCAAATAGAACGTGGTAGCTGCATCTAGGAGATGACATAGAGATTTGTAAAGCACACACGGATCTGAAAGGTTCAGACCCGTTGACTATAATCTCTCTCACAAGCATAACATGATCAAACCCAGAACTCTTTGGGTGTTAGTCACATGGGGATGTGACCTTGAGTGTTAATCACATATCGATGTGAACTGGATTATTGACTCTAGTGCAAGTGGGAGACTGTTGGAAATATGCCCTAGAGGCAATAATAAATTAGTTATTATTATATTTCCTTGTTCATGATAATCATTTATTATCCATGCTAGAATTGTATTGATAGGAAACTCAGATACATGTGTGGATACATAGACAACACCATGTCCCTAGTAAGCCTCTAGTTGACTAGCTCGTTGATCAATAGATGGTTACGGTTTCCTGACCATGGACATTGGATGTCATTGATAACGGGATCACATCATTAGGAGAATGATGTGATGGACAAAGACCCAATCCTAAGCCTAGCACAAGATCATGTAGTTCGTATGCTAAAGCTTTTCTAATGTCAAGTATCATTTCCTTAGACCATGAGATTGTGCAACTCCCGGATACCGTAGGAATACTTTGGGTGTGCCAAACGTCACAACATAACTGGGTGACTATAAAGGTGCACTACGGGTATCTCCGAAAGTGTCTGTTGGGTTGGCACGAATCGAGACTGGGATTTGTCACTCCGTGTGACGGAGAGGTATCTCTGGGCCCACTCGGTAGGACATCATCATAATGTGCACAATGTGATCAAGGAGTTGATCACGGGATGATGTGTTACGAAACGAGTAAAGAGACTTGCCGGTAACGAGATTGAACAAAGGTATCAGGATACCGACGGTCGAATCTCAGGCAAGTAACATACCGATAGACAAAGGGAATTGCATACGGGATTGATTGAATCCTCGACATCGTGGTTCATCCGATGAGATCATCGTGGAACATGTGGGAGCCAACATGGGTATCCAGATCCCGCTGATGGTTATTGACCGGAGAGTCATCTCGGTCATGTCTGCATGGTTCCCGAACCCGTAGGGTCTACACACTTAAGGTTCGGTGACGCTAGGGTTGTAGGGATATGTATATGCAGTAACCCGAATGTTGTTCGGAGTCCCGGATGAGACCCCGGATGTCACGAGGAGTTCCGGAATGGTCCGGAGGTAAAGAATTATATATAGGAAGTGTTGTTTCGGCCATCGGGACAAGTTTCGGGGTCACCGGTATTGTACCGGGACCACCGGAAGGGTCCCAGGGGTCCACCGGGTGGGGCCACCTATCCCGGAGGGCCCCATGGGCTGAAGTGGGAAGGGATCCAGCCCAAAGTGGGCTGGGGCGCCACTTCCCCCTAGGGACCATGCGCCTAAGGGTGGGGGAAACCCTAAGGAAGAGTCCTAAGAGGGGAAGGCACCTCCTAGGTGCCTTGGGGAGGAGGGATTCCTCCCTTGGCCGCCGCCCCCCTAGGAGATTGGATCTCCTAGGGACGGCGCCCCCCCTAGGCCCCCTATATATAGTGGGGGGAAGGGAGGACCTCTCACCCTAGCCTTTGGTGCCTCCCTCTCCCTCTCCAACACCTCCTCCTCCTCCATAGTGCTTGGCGAAGCCCTGCCGGAGTACTGCAACTCCACCACCACCACGCCGTCGTGCTGCTGTTGGAGCCATCTTCCTCAACCTCTCCTTTCCCCTTGCTGGATCAAGAAGAAGGAGACGTTACGCTAACCGTACGTGTGTTGAACACGGAGGTTCCATCCGTTCGGCGCTAGGATCATCGGTGATTTGGATCACGACGAGTACGACTCCATCAACCCCGTTCTCTTGAACGCTTCCGCGCGCGATCTACAAGGGTATGTAGATCCACTCCTCCCTCGTTGCTAGATGACTCCATAGATAGATCTTGGTGACACGTAGGAAAATTTTGAATTTATGCTACGTTACCCAACAAGCAGGGACCCGTTCCAAGGATTCTCTTTAGATTAAGACCCTGCGTCAACCTTTTTTATTGTCTCTTGTTGATACACATCCCTCGGATTCTCAGTACAATTGAGAAGGATGCTGACGTCTTAGCATGTGGCCACGTCAGAACAATGCACGTACCTGGACACTGGGGGCTTCTTACAAAGGGCACTATTTAGGCCCGGTTTACACCATAAAGACCGAATACCTTAGGGAGTGTTCGGCATCGCGAGTTTGGCCTTATATGCATCAGCTCCGAATCATGTCTTGGGTCAAATGTTGGGTTTGCCTGGCTCCTGTGTTTTGCTGCCTTACGTTCCGCTCTATCGGCTAAGGCGGCACCAGGAGAACTACTGCGATTGTGCCCTGGTTCATCCGGACGAGCACCTCAGTAGAGAAAGCCGAAAACTGACTGTCATGATATAGCGTGAGACTGGTCAACCACTCGATGACCTATCGGAATCCTAGAATCCCTCCGCCTTAACGAAGGGCCATTTCCCGGCCGCGCATGTACGCACCCTGAACTCAGGTGAGTGCGGTGCCACCAGGGGCTATATAGTAGCCTCACTGTCAAACTCCTATGGCTAAGTGAAAGTGTTAAAGCATTATAGTCCGGTTGCCTAGTTCGCTGCGCTCTCACCTCCTTAGTAGGACCAAGACGTTGGATTAAGTGTGAATATGCGTATTCTGCGAACACCCCCGCATTATATGAGTGGGGGCTGAAGCCGACGACTGCAATCTTTCAGGTTATATACATGTACACATAAAACGGTCGCACAGGAGGCATCACAATACTTTCGGGCAAAAGTATAAATACAGCCTTGATAAAACTAATAAAACATTGTTTTTACAATGGGAATACATGTCACTCAAACATAATATTCTTCGAGTACTGGGCCTCTATCAAACGAGCACCTTCAAGAACTTCTTCAAAATAGTGCTCGGCAGCCACTCGGCCTATGGCCGAACCTTGCGCCGCAATAGTGGTAGCATCCATTTCCGCCCAGTATGCTTTGACACGGGCAAGGGCCATTCGCGAGCCTTCTATGCACGCCGACCTCTTCATCGCATTGATGCGCGGCACCGCACCAAGGAACTGCTGCACTAAGCTGAAATAGTTGTTCGGCTTTGGTTTTTCCGGCCACAGATGATCTACGACGGACCTCATGGCAAGTTCGGACAATCTATTGAGTTCGGCCCATTCAGCAAGCTGATCAGTTAGTGGAAGCGGACGCTCTGGAACGTTAAACTGCGACCAGAATAGCTTGTCCACTTCACGATCTGTTTGATCTTGGAAGTATTCGGCCGCATCAACAGCACTTGCCGTCAAATCTAGATATGCGTCTGCCAAACTCCACAGCCAATCCAGAGGGGTGTACCGCGGATCTACGAACTTCCTCTGCAGCAAAAAGGGCTTCCCAGCCACAATATCACTGGCTTCATGCAGCTCCTCCTTCTTCGCTCTCATGGAAGAGCGGGTGTCTTTGGTCGCCATCGTGGCCTTTTCGAGGTCCGTCGCCTTCGTTCGGTTTTCTTCTTCAAGGACCTGACAACGGTCGGTAGTATCTTTTAACTCTATAGCCATCTTGGCCATTTTCTCTTTGCTCTCGCAATGCGCGGCCTTCTCGGCTCTTAACTCTTCGGCCGCCTTCAAAGCAGCCGCATTACTACTCCTTGCTTGTTCTTTGGCTCGGGCAAGTTCCGCCCGAAGGGTCTCCACGGTGGCAGCTCCATCTGCAGTCACAACATATTAAAGATACTGGCATCATGTTGCTCTTACTATGTGACATTCACCAGAAAATATCACTTACCCTATGCCTCGTCAAGTCGCTTGTTAACAAGCTCGATGTCGGCATCTGCCGCATCCAGTTGCCGCTTTAGTTCGGCAAACTCATGAGTCCAGCTAGCCACCGGAGCTTCCACTACCTACACATAAAGGCGGTATGATTATTACCTGGGACTACGATCCTCTGGTTGCCGCCGTTCTCGGTGACAACCAGAGTCTCAGGGGCTACTATCTACACAGGGCACACCTAAAAATGTGCGGTACTATCACAAAGGTATATCATTTTACGTACCTCAAAGCCCGTTAGTAGACTCATAAAGGCGTCATGCAACCCGCTTTCGACGGACGAAATCCTTTCCATCACCGTGCCCATCAATGCAAGGTGTTCTTCCGAGATGGTCGCTCGCTTCAGCAGATCCCTCAGTACGTCCGACCGCATACCAGACGGCGCCGGACTCTTTTGTCTGCCATCTTCAAGAGCCGGATGCTGGGGACTTTGGGTGATTATGGGATTATCTTTTGGCCTCACCGGATCCAAAGAGGCCCTCCGTGACGACACTTCAAAGTTGCCCGCTTCTTGAGCGGGGGAGGCGTTTCGCTCTCCATCATCTCCGGAAGAAGGTCCCCTGAAGACGAGCTCTATTGAGAAGGGCTAAGATCCGAACTGCAAGATAAACGCTTCGGTTATTTTCCTCAGAATTAAAGTAGAATATCTCTACTATTAAGTAAATTTTGATCACTTACGACTCGTTAGAGGGCTGAACCCCACACGAACTTTGTGCGGCAAAAGCACCCTCCGAGACGGGACCCTCTGGTGGAGTTTTCTTCTCCCGTTTGGAAACCTTGGTTTCCGGATCATCAGAGGTAGTCCTCTTCCTCCCCCGGGGTGAAGGAATGTTAGACTCCTTCTCTTGGCTATCCTCCCTCACGGAGGCGCTCGTTCCCTCAGTTGGAACAGATAGCGGTGGAGGCCCGCTTTCGCCCTCTTTATCCCCCCCTTCATCTTCCTTTGCAGGCACCAGGCAAGGTGCGGGCTCGAGCATCTTTTCTAGCACCGGATTGTCCAAGCCTTCGGGAAGGGGAGCCGAACACCGGATCATCTTCGCCTTTGCTATCCAGTCCTGGTCAAAGAGCGATCCTTCAGAATGATGTCATGATAAAAGAAAGACAGTGTGTTCGGCTAGAGGGTTACTTAATTGGGCCGCGGTGCGGTTGCTGCTCAGGCCCACGTCCTCGGAGGTGTCCGGACACTCTATCTGGGGTCTGAAGAACGACTTGTACATCTCCTTGTGCGTCAGGCCGAGGAAATTCTAAATAGCGCGTGGTCCTTCTGGGT